>NC_056728.1:1744849402-1744867726 GCF_019279795.1 Protopterus annectens
TGGGAAGCCCAACGATATTACTTTCTGTATGAGTTTCAGTATCAGGAGAAACGGAGGAAAGGCATAAAGAAGTCCCTGAGGCCAATTGTGGACTAGAGCATCTCTGGGTATATGACCTGGAAGTGGAAGTAGTTGCTGCATTTGCTGTTGAAGGGGGTGGCAAAAAGATTGCAGCAAGGCTGTCCCCATTTGCGGAAGATAAGATCCGCAACTTCTTGATTCAAAGACCACTCGTGAGGCATGAGAATAGCTCTGCTGAGCCTGTCTGCTATGATGTTGGACCTCCCAGGGATGTGCGTCGCAATCAGAAAACATTGGGAAGAAATCGCCCACTGCCACAGTCTGAGTGCTTCTCGACACAGGGGGTAGGACCTGGTTCCGCCCTGCTTGTTGATGTACCACACCACTGACATGCTGTCTGTTTAATTGCAATGGTCCCAGAAGGAAGAGAGTCCTGGAGGGCTGCAATGCTAGGAGCACGGCTCTCATTTCTAGGACGTTTATGTGCAGATGGTACTCATGAGGCTGCCAAGTGCCTTGGACTGTCCTGCCCTGATAATGCCACCCCCCACCCTATCAGGCAGGCGTCTGTGGTCACTGTGGCTACCAAATGGGGCTGAGTGAAGGGTCTGCCCTGAGTCACTAGTGGGGAGACCATCCACCAGGAAAGGTGCTTTTTGCATGCTTCTGTAATCATGATCATGTGAGACATGGGCAGCTGTAGGAAAGACCACTGTGTGAACAGAAGCCACTGAAGGATCCTCATGTGAAAGTGGGCCAGTGGGATTAGAAGACTGGCTGCTGCCATGGAACCCAGAGTTTGAAGGATGAACCTCACCTGGATTCTTTTGCTCTGCATTAGAATTTGTACTTGTTGATGAATTGTAGACACCCTTTCTAGCGGTAGCCTTGCAGACATGTTTCTTGTGTCTAAGTCTGCTCCTATGTAGGTGATAGACTGACAGGGCAACAAGGCAGATTTTTCGAAGTTTATTGTAATGCCTAGCTGGCAGCAGATTGTGATTGTGTAGTCCCTGGCTTGTAGAAGTTGATGCCTGGTAGTAGCAGTGAGGAGCCAGTCGTCTAGATATGGAAACACCTGGAATCCTCAACGTCTCAGGTGAGCCGTGACCACTGCCATACATTTGGTGAACACCCTGGGGGCTGTGGTGAGACCAAAGGGCAGAGCTCTAAACTGGTAATGACTGGCTCCCAGCCGGAAGCGAAGAAATCTCCTGGAGTGCCTGTCCACCTTGATGTGGTAGTACGCGTCCTGAAGATCTACCGAGCACATCCAATTGTCCTGACCCAGAAAGGGTAGAATGGACTGTAGAGTGACCATCCGAAACTTTGTTCTTTGTACAGACCTGTTTAGTCTGCTGTGATCCAGAATCAGTCTCCAGTCATCTGTCTTTTTTTGTACCAAAAAGAACCTTGAGTAAGTTCCGGATCCATGCTGGTCTGCTGGGACTTCCTGGATGACTCTTTTTTTTCTAGCAGTTTTGAAACTTCTATTACTGCTTGGTCCTTCCAATTGGGTGGAACATCTGGATGGGATTTCCTTGATGGTAAGGGGGGTTGACAGAAGGGAATTTTGTAACCTCCGGATATAATGGACCGTACCCATCTGTCTCGTCTTAAATTTTGTCAGGCTTTTGGGTACAGTGAAAGTCTTCCCCCGACTGCCTCCAGAGGTGAGCAGGCGGGCAACCCTTCAGGGATGCTGAAAGGGCTTATCAGAGAAAGATTCTCTGTTGCCCTGGTTCTGCGGACTCCCTCTGCCACAAGGGCGGCGTCTGTCATTACTGTTTCCCCCTCTGCCCCAGGAGGAAAAATCACTACGTGTGTCAGGCAAGGCTCCCTGGGATTTTCAGAACCACATTTTGCCACTCTTCTGACCTTTAGGGTACGGTCTAGAAGGAGTGAAAAAATGGACTCCCACAGCAGAAAGAGTCTTGCCTTCTTGCTCACACCTAGTCAAAGTGTCTTTCACCTGTGGTCCAAAAAGAAAGGAACCATCAAAGGGGGTGTTGGTGAATGACACTCGAAAGGGTTCCGCAAAATTACACAGCTGCATCCATGCATGCCTCCTAAGGGCCACACCCATACCTGTGGCTCTACGCGCACCATCAGCTGTGTAGGAAATGAGCCTCATGGAGGAGTTAATTACAGAATTAAGCATCACCAGCTGGGAAGCTACTTTAGCTTGAGCCCCCTCAGCTGATGGATCTTGAAGGGTATCTCCGAGCTCTTTAAGGAGATCCCTCTGAAGCCGGGTAAAATTACATAAATAGTTCAGTGACCTCATAGAAAAGGTCGCTAAAGTGAACATTCGCTTCACGTATCTGTCCATCGTCCTAGACACCTTGTTAGGAAGATGGACAGATGAAGAGGTCTCCGCTAACTCTTTTTTGGTGGCTGCTGCTACCACCATGGCATCAACAGGAACACCTTTGGTAAGGAACTGCTTATCCTGGGGTGCTGTGATGAATTTGCCAGGTCTCCTCGGAGTTGGTTCCACTGTATCCGGAGCCGACCAAGCCTTTCGAGCCACCACTGGCATAAGTGGATCGAAAGGTGGAGAAACCCAGGAGGTGGAAGGTCGGGAACCGAACACATCCAGAAATACAGACTCATCCTCGGTAGGGACTTGGGGATTCCAGTTCCCCCTCTGCTTAAGCATTTCTAGGATGTCCGAGAAGGAAACCTCTTCAGAGGGGGATCTCAGGTACCCTTCCGAATCATCTAAGCCGGAATCAGAAGTGATAGACTCAGGGGAGTCAATGTGCTTCCTCTTGCACTTCTTCTTACGAGGGGGCTCCTCTGAATGATCAGGGGAGGCCTCTGAAGAAGAGAAAACATGCCCTGGAGTGCCAGTTCCCTACGCTTGGGGTCTGGAGGAGGAGGAGCAGAGATTGGCAAAGGCACTACAGCATCGAGAGAAGTGGACGGAGCCGACACCTGTTGAGGAGGGCTGGACAACATCTTGGCAAGTGCCTGCAACTTTAGCAACCTACTGACCACTCTCTCCACATCGTGATCCGACAGCCTACAGGATCGTGAGGAGTGAGAGGATCGGTGACCGCGCTCGCTCCGAAGCAACTGACACCGAGGAGCCGAAAGTACTGATTCAAGTGAAGGGGACCTCAGCCTCTTGTGGCTCTGCGAACGCTCCGAAGTTTCTGATGGAGCCGACGGGGAGATAGTCTTATCGGTGCCAGACGGAACTGAAGTAGAAGGTAGAGTCTGAACCGAGGACAGCTCCGAACTTGGAGCCAACGGCTTGGTAGATTTAGAAGATTTCAAAGGCTGAGAGCTCTTGGCCGGTGAATCCTGGGGTTTTAAAAGAACCCTAAGAATAAGCTTATTCTTACACTCCTGCAGGACTCTTGGACTAAAGGCATGGCAGATAGAACAAGAGTCCTGCAAGTGCACAGCGCCTAAACAATAGATGCAAGAAGTGTGCCCATCTGTCAGAGACATGTTCTGACAGCATGAGCCACACTTCTTGAATCCAGACACTTTGGATTCCTTTGACATCCTGAAAGAAGGAAACAACAAATACAGCAACAGCTACCAAAAGCAAAATACAGTCGACATAAAAAACACACTGTACTACAAGACTATAGCTAAAGGTTTTTTTTTTTTTTTTTTTTAATAGGAAAGCCTCTAACTTAAACGGCCAGCCTATGAAAGAAAGGTAGAAGGAAAGCCTCTAACCTAAACGGCTAACCTGACAAGAGGAGGATAGGGGGGAAGGGTGGGGGAGAACTCTCTAAGTTAAACGAGTTCTCAGGGAAAAGAAGGGATACTACAACTAAACACTAGCTATCACAAGAAACAAGACTAATCGTTAACAATAAAACACTGAAAATGTAGAAATCTAGAGTAATAAAGTTGTAGAAAAAAAACTTTATACGAGCCTGAGCCAGGAAAACGACACCTCGCAGCTGAAGTGGCAAATGAGATCTGGGTAGCTATCGCTAGGCATCATGGGATAAGGGATAGCCTCGAGCCAGTAAACAGCTCTCGAGCTATAGAAAATGGCCGAGTCAGAGCCGAGGATCGGCTCTGATCCCAACCAGCAAGAACGAAGGCGAGACAGACAACTTAACATCATTGGTTCTTTTAGCCTCTTCTAATCCTTCCAAAAGTCAAAAAGGATTTGCGGCTGGAGGGAGGGAAGTTCAGGAAGAATAAATAAAGGACAACCAAGATGGAATGTTATGGTGAGTACTTAACTTTTTTATCTGATTTTGTCCTTTTTATTCATTCCTCAACTGTTGAGACAGTCCCCAGCTACCTAAATTCCAAGAGGACTTTTGGGAAGGATATTCCTGAGCACTGCTGAGATGAAGGCAACTCTTCCCCTGAAGACCAGGTCCAATTTGGAATGAGTAATAAAGGTATGAGGGTTAGCCCAAGTTGCACAAATATCCATGGAAGATCTGGATAATAATAATAATAATAAAGAAGTTGCCATAGACCTGATGGAATGAGCTTTTAGAAGGTTTCGCAAAAACAAACCCAGTTTTTTTGCAAACAAATGAAATACAATCAGTTAACCATTTGGCTAAAGTTACTTCAGTAACTGGTGTGCCTAATTCTGAATCTGAAAAGGAGACAAATAATTGATATGATTTTCCTGATTTTTTTTGTCATATGCAGATAAAGGTGCAACTGTTTGTGAACATCTAAAAGGTGCAACATATACTCTCCTTTGTTTGAAAATTTTGGAAGGAAAAGTGGAAGGCTGATAGTTTGATTAATACTACATTCTGATATCACCTTAGGAAAGAACAATGAATTGGCTCGTAAGGATACCATGTCCTTATGAAAAATCAATTAAGAAGGTTTAGAAGATAAGGCTTGAAGTTCTGTCCCTCTTCTAGCAGATGTAATGGCCACTAAAAAGACAGTCTTCCAGGCTAAAAATTTTAGTTCACGCTTGGCTGATGGTTCAAATGCAGAGTGGGCCAAAGATTGTAAAACCAAATTCAAATCCCATGAAGGAGTGGGATCTTTAAAAGGGGATCTAAGAAAAAAGGTTCCCCTTTTAATGCCTTATAAAGTTTGGAAGAAGCTAAAGATGAATAGTTTACTCCAATGTGAAAATTAGAAACGTAGCTAATTGTACTTTAATAGTTGAAGAAGTAGCACCTTTGTTAAAAAATTGTAGCTAAAAACTCAAGAGCTTTAAGTAATGGTGCAGAAAAAGGGTGTCATTCTGCTGCACCCACATAACAAACCTTTCCATCTACTTCTGTAAATTTTTCTTGTTGAAGTTTTGTGGGAGGATACAAGAATGGGGCAGACAAAGGAGGACAGCCTGGGCCATCTTGCTATCAACGGAAGTGGAGAAACCATGCAGTCACTTTCAGGCCTACAATGTCCGGGTGCATCATGTCTGTTGGATGAGACAGGAGATCTGTAAATGGATCTACAATCCATAGTAAGTGAAGCAGATGAGGCCAAAGAAAGGGGAACCAAATCTGACAAAGCCAATAAGAAGCAATGAGGATGACTGTGCTCTTCAAATGATATGCTTTCTTAAGGAATTTATTTAATTTATCAATTTATTTATTTTATTTATTTGTTATTTGTTGACAGGGAAAGTCTGACTATGACAGAGCCTATTTTCAGCACAGACCCAGGGAGAAACACTCCAGATGCATGTCTTTGAAATGTGGGTGGAAACAGTAGCACCCACAGGAAACCTAAATGAATGCAGGGAGGACATGCAGACTCTGCACAGAGGGCACCCCAGCCAAGAACTGAACCGGGAAACATCTTGCTGTGTCACAACAGCGTTAACTGCTGCTCCACTGCACCACTCAATTTGGGGTTTAGAGGTACTGGGAGAAGGCATAAAGGAGACTGGGTGACCAACTGTGGAGAAGAGCGGCTCTCTGTTATTCCCCTGATGGGGGGACCAGGGCAAAGAACCTGCTGCGCTTGTTGAGGGGATATGCAAAGAGACTGCAGCAAGGTCGGCCCCATCAACGGAATATCTTTTCCGCCACTTTCATGTTGAGTGACCATGTGTGAGGCATTACAACGGACCTGCTTAATTTGTCTGCCATCATGCTGGATTTCCTTGGAATGCACATTATCAGAAATTGCCTGGAAGAGCTCATCCACTGCCACACACTCAAAGCTTCTCAATGCAGGGGATTTGGTTCCTCCTTGTTTGTTGATGTATCAGACCACTGACATATTGTCTGTCTGAACTGCAATGATCCTGGAGGGGAGAGTGTCTTGGAAGGCCTGCAATGCAAGGAGGACTGCTCCCATTTCTAGGACATAGATATGCATATTTGCCTGTTTGGAGGACCATATGCCTTGGACTGTCTTTGTCAAGAAGTGCCCACCCACCCAATCTGGGAAGCATCCATGGTGACTGTGGCCTCGGGCTGAGAGAAAGTGAAGGGATGACCTTGCATTATCTGATCAGAGAAAAATGAGGTAATTTTTGCATGCCTGAATTATCTTGATCTGGGTGGATAAGTGTTGCTGAAGAATAGACCATTGAGTTGCTACGGTCCACTGAAGAATTCTCATGTGGTATCTTGCTAAATGAACCAAAACTATCACAGCAGACATTGACTCCAATGCTTGAAGGATCAATAGAGCTGAAAGAGAGGAATTTTAAATGATCTTTTTGACCTGGAATCGTATGGTTTGTACCCTTGGTAAAGAAAGGAAGGCTGTTAAAGATTCAGTGATGAACAAAGCTCTGATGAACTCTAATGTCAGAGTTGCTTCTAGTTTAGATTTGCTGTGATTTATGGCAATCCACAAGTGAGAGCATGAATGGAGTACATAATCTCTTGCTTTGATCAGCTGAAGCCTAGTCAGAGCAGTTATCAGCTAGGTGTCCAAGTAAGGAAACACCCGGAACCCCTGCAGTCTCAACTGAGCTGCCACTACTGGCGTGCATTTGGTAAACAACCTGGTAGCTGTGGTGAGATCAAAGAGTGGGGCTCTAAGTTAGTAATGATTGGCTCCCAGCCAGAAGCATAAGTACCTTTTGGACCGACTGTTCATTTTTATAAGATAGTATGCATCCTGAAGATCTACTAAGCACATCAAGTCATCTTTGTGCAGAAAGGGCAGAATGGACTGAACTGAGACCATTCAGAACATGGTGTATCGAACAGACTTATTCAGATTGTGGAGATCCAAACTGGTCTCCAGTCTTGTTTTCTTTGGCACTAAAAAGAATCTTGAGTAAGTTCCAGACTCTTTCTGGTATGGGGGGACCTGTTGAATTACTTTTTTCTAGCAGCTTTTTTTTTTTTAGTTCGAGTGCCGCTGCTTTCCTCTGACTGGGTGGAACACTGTTTTGGTGGGGAGGGTATTATCTGGAAATAATACTCTGCACTCATGAATCTTTTGTAATCTCCAGCCAGGCTCTCTGGTGCAGGTATAAATAATCTGTGACTGCCTCCAGAGGTAGACAATCTAGCCTTCTTTCAGGAGCGGTGGTAGGATCTGTCACAGAAAATGTCTCTGGACCCTTGGTTTTGTGGGCCTCCTCTGCCACGCGGGCAGCATCTTCTGTTAGAATTCACCTCCTCTGCACCTGGGGGAACCATCTCTACGTGAATCTTGGAAGGGACCCTAGGACTTTCTGAACCACATTTTTGACCACCTTATTGATTCCTAGAAAAGGTCCTTTGTGGAGTCAAAAAATGCACACTCATAGCAGACAGGGTCTTACCATCCTGCTCACATTGGATAATGTGTCTTTAACCTTGGGAGCCAAAAAAGAACTTCCATCAAAGGGGGCATTGATGAAGTAAGACTTGAAATTCTCAGCAAAATTACACAGGTACTTCCAGGCATGCCTCCTAATGGATATGCCTGAACTTACTGCCCTTGAGGTACTCTCAAGCTGCATGTGAGATGAGCCTCAAGGACAAATTTGAAATGTACTATAGGATAGCCAACTGTGAGGCAATCAAACTCTCTGCCTTAGAAGTAAATATCCCAGAGAGGAATTTGGTGAGTTCTTTAATCAAATCCCTCTGGGGTCTTGTGAAGTCTGCCAAATAATTTAGCTACTGAAGTACTAAGGTCACTGATGCATATACAGACTTCCCAAATATGGCCAGTGCCCTAGATTCCCTGTTAGGGGGATGAACAGAGCAACTTTGTATTGTTAGTTTTTTTTTTGTGGCCACAGCTATGACCATGGTATCAAATGGTACTTCTTTGCTCCATAATTTCCTATCCTTGGGTGGTGCTGTATCCTGTCTGGCTCAATGGAATCGAGTTCCTTCCAAGCCTGTTGAGAGATCAAATCAATGAGCCCACTGGTTAGTAGAGTCACCCAGGAGGTAGATGGGCTAGCCCCAAAGGCTTACAGGAATACTGATTCCTCTTGGGAAGAGTTGTCAGTTGACCAAACACTCCTTTGCTTAGGGTTCTCTGTGTCTCTAAGTGAGACTTCATCATCAGGTGTTGATCTTGGGGACCCTTCCCCCTCATCAAAATTAATATCCTCCATGACAGATTCTTGAATAGAGCCTAAGTGCCTCCTTTTGCACTTTCTTTTCCTCGGGACTTCTTTGGCAGGACGTTCCAGAGAAGTATAGGAAGATATCGATATACCCTTGGGTATCCTGGAGACTTTGAGCTGGCTGTCCCTGTGGAGCAGAATGTTGAGGCTCAAGACACAAAGACAACTGGGTCTGGGAAGTAGGAGCCGAAAAAGCTGGATAAGTCCTTTCTCTTGCAGCAGAGAAAACTCTCTCCACTACCTCAAAAGTAGAATGCCTCAGAGAGAAAGAAGAGAAAGAAACAGCTCTGAGAAGACATACTGTTAAGAAAATGGAAATACTGTCATCTGTGTTAGCATGTCTTAAACTGGGACACATTGCTCTGAAGTGTGTAATAAGGAGGTAAATTTGGGGTGGGCAAAAGTATATAGTCCAGTTCCAGGAAAACAGAGCATGTTCCTGTTGTGCTTTTAGGGGAAAATTGTGGAATACTACTTTTGTTTAAGTGACAGTCTCATACTGGAGTCAGTAGCGAGGACTGAAGCTCCTTAGTCATTGATGCAGGATAGTAAGGGATGTCATTTAATTGTTGGCAGTCAGGTGGGACATAGGCAGATGTCACACATGCTTCCAAACCATCGGCTCCTTCTGACCTGAAGGCAAACCACTCAAAGCAGGGATCAGAGCTGAGCTGTCTAGAGCCGAAGCTCCTGGGGGCAGAGACAGCTGAGACAATCTCAGAGTAGACTCATGCACACTGGATCTGGTAACATGCACACTGGATGTGGTAACAATGCTACAGCTCCGAGAGTCATTAGGTCCAGACATGCTCAAAGACGGTCCACTCACAGACAGCATATGCATGCAAGATACAAGGATCTTCGGATCTGACATGGACGGCTCCAGGATTCTCGGATCTAACTGCTCCAAAACCAAAGGTTGGATCAGAGGAGGAAATAAAATAGGTGGGGTAGTACTGATGAAGATCTCCAGACCCAATGGGGTAGGAGCCAAGAGACCCCCCATATGAATTTGTGTCAAGAGGAATTTCCCAACCATCCTATCTACATCTGCTTTGGCCGGACATCTGGAGGACTGAAAATAGGAAGCAATAGATTATGTCCTAAAAGTGGTGACCTCTTTCCAGGTAAGGAGATAGGAAGAAATTGGATCCAGAGTCAGAGGAGGCCAGATCCGAGGTGACCTATACTTGTGTCTTTTCGGACCTGAGGGGGTCAAAGCCCATGTCATAGATTTTGGATCTGAGACAGTCGGGCCAGAGGGTTTTGTCTTTGCATTTGAAGGAATCTGATCAGATAGTTTTAGATATTTTAATAGGTGGTTCCAAGCTCTGAGCAGAAGAACCCAAAGGATCCAAAGGATGCTTTTTGGCTACTTTTTTAATCAACTTTCTTACAGGGTTGAGCCTCAGATGATGCATTAGAGGATGTTAAGGGTAGTAATCCTATCAAATTCAGTTTATTCCTATGACAATAAGGGCTCTAGGATTAAAGGCCTTACATATATTGTATGCAGAATCCAAATGAGCTGGTCCTAATCAATAAACACACAGGCTGTATGCATCTCATAAAGGAATCTTATGGCTACACACCATGCATTTTTAAAACCTGAGGGTTTCTCAGCCATATCTAACAGTAAGAGGTTAGTATAATTTCTAGATGGTTAGAAAAGGGGAAAAAAAGAAATATTACAAGCAATGGTAATTTAAATATCTACCTCAATGGTATAAGGGACAAATAAAAAGGAAAATACCAACTATGGTATACAGAGAATACACTAAAAAGTGTATTAACAGCAACAGAGGATTTAATTCAATAAAAAAGGATAGATATATAAATTCTAATTTTACTCACATAAACTAGCTACAGCTTGAGAGCTAACAGCAATCACATCCGAACTTGAAGGCAGCAAATGTGATATGAGGTATGGCAGAGACTAGTGCATTACGGGAAATTGAGGATCTCAAGAGTTTCAGTGTTCCACAAGCTGTTAAAAGTGGCCAAGTCAGATCTGAACCCAACAGCTGAGGAACGAATGAAAATAACACCAGATCTGTACATTAGAAGTAAACATTTTAAAATTATTTTAAACTGCATATCCTACTGTTGTTTCCCTTTTATTTGAAACCATTACAAATACATTTTCCTCACTTCTGTCCAATGCTCCAACATACTCCAGAAGTCCAAATACTTTACAGTATCTGCAGCACAATTTATATCTCTCAAATAACCAACCTGGCTATACCTCAAAAGCTCCCCCATATCCCGCACACAGTTATAATATGGCTATACCTTAAAAATCCCTCTCACATTTACAATATTTGATA
The DNA here is from genome assembly GCF_019279795.1 of Protopterus annectens. Taxonomy (NCBI): domain Eukaryota; kingdom Metazoa; phylum Chordata; order Ceratodontiformes; family Protopteridae; genus Protopterus; species Protopterus annectens. The sequence goes on from NC_056728.1 coordinate 1,744,860,254, forward strand.
CACGCCTTCCATTTGCAAACTGTAACTAGAAGAAAGTCAATGAAATGGAGCAATACTCCAGTTATCCTTAAAAAAAGGCACATGTACTCAAGGTTTTGTATAGGTTCCTCTACATGGTCCACTTCAAAATCTTCAAAGAAAGTTTGTATAGTTGCATGGGGAAATATGCCTGTAGTAGCTAAATACCAATATCCACTGAAACCAAATCATAATAAATTGACAAAGTAACTATTTCAAAAAGACAGTTATAACTGGCTGAGTGACAGAACCCACAGGGTCAGAGCTGCTGGCGCCATGTCAGACTCAAAGCCTGTCACAAGTGGTGTCCCACAGGGCTCAGTCCTGGGCCCACTCTTGTTTGGCATCTACTTTTCCGAAGTACAAGCAAACACAGGAGGGTATATGCCAGACAAAGTTTGCAGATGACTGCAAACGCCATAGTAGAAAAACACTAATATCTGACACAGATATCCTTCAGAAGGGTCTACAGAACGCGGATAACTGGTGCCAGAGCCACGCCTAAGTTAAATGCCAAAAATGATAGTCATACCCTTCGAAACAAGGTTACCCTAGCTACCAAATAGGTGGCAATCACTGAGCACAGAAGAAGTTATCAGGGACCTGGGGACCCAGGTTGATAGTAGTCTGTCATTCACACCCATGTAGCTAAAGTAGTTAGGAAGACCTTCTACATTGCCCACCTTATCATGAAAGGATTCTCATCTAGATCAAGGGAGGTCATGTCTCCCTTTACTCATCACTCATCAGACCAATGATTGAGCAACGTCCTCCATCTTGAATATCTGATCCTGACACTTGCGCAGCAGCTGGAGAGGACAAAGAAAGTTCCTCACCAAAGGATAAAGGGTCTCAAAATCTGTCTTATGCCCTCGAACTGAGCAGAACCCAGCTCTGGCCCGGGTCGCCATCACGTTTCAGGAGGTGACCTTTGCCTAACACGGTGCGCTGTCAAACCCAGATTTGATGAATATGCTTCACCTCAAAAACTTAGATGCTGCCCGACTGAAGAACTCCAGCTCTATTCAGTATTCAGTCGCTACCGCTTGCTCGAGGTGAGACCTTGCTCAACATACAAGGCTGATGTCCAGATTTATGAAATGGGTGCTTCACCTCAAAAATCTAGATCCATCAGAGCCACAAGGGAGACTTAACCTTGACACGGCTATTATTAGACATGCTGAGGAGGATTCATCACCCAAAGACTCCCCCATGCTGTGGAACAAAACCTGCACATGTGAGGCAGAGCATTCGCTGGCCTGTTCCAAGAGAACGGACCAATGGATGGGAGATCGAGATATACCCCCAGGGATTACCTCAAGGGACGAACCTTGACACGAAGCATGGAATAGGACATGCTGAGATATAGATTCAACGAAAGACTCCCATGCTGTGGAACAAAACCCTGCACATGGGAGGCAGAGCACTCGCTGGCCTTGTTCAAGAGAAAATCTTGACCAACGGATGGGAGATCGCAGATATACTCCCCAGGATTACCTCTCAGTGTCACTGCTCGACAGAGGCACAGAAAAGGTATAGTTCCTTATACTAAAGGGGTGGCCTAAAGCCACAAAACGATGGGCTAGGCTTGTAAATGCCCTCGGGCAGATAGCCTAGTATGAACCTATGAACCTATGAACCTATGAACTACATTATAAATGGGCATTATTGCCATTATTTGAAGGGGAAAGAGTTGATTTGTCTTTCTGAATTCATGTACTCTTCTGGTACAGAACTAAGCTGGCTGTGGAGATCTAATATATGCAAAAGACACTCATCATTTAACAGCTGACTGGATAAAACAGTGGTAGACTAGTCTAGATCCACTAATTTAGCAGCATTGCAGATGCAACCTTTGGCAAGACAAATGAATAAATTTCAAAGGACACCTTTTCACTGTTAAAAAAAAGTGTACATGCTTCTTCCTAAAGTAGCAGCTACTAGAAACACTATTTTAAAACCACTTTCAGTCTTCTGCCAGCCAACCATTTAGCCAACTGCAGCATTCTTGCCCATGCACTGTCCAACACTGTGAGGGCTGTAGCAGCCCTCAACTCAGTAAGTGCTCCAAGGGAGTAGTGAAAACTGACCCTTGTGTAGAGATGTCCTTTGTTTACATGCATGGTGTAACCCTTCAGACAACCTTGCTTCACTTGCAGGTGGACAGCTCCCATCAATTTCTTTTGTTGCTACTAAGGACTCATTAACGACAGGAAACGCCTAGCTACATGGTACTCATCAAACCTCCAAGGAAAGGTAAGCAGGCATTTCCTCTTTGTTCCTCCCCCATTCTGGCCAGTTCTTCCAGGAGCTGGGCCATAATTCAAGCCAGAGCTGGCTGGTTGCAGTCAAAGGAGCAGTCTTCTTTACTATGAAGTCAGGCAAGTACAAAAATGTGTCCTTCAGATGAGATGTTAAGCAGTGGTCCCATCTGCTTGAGCTGGTGGTAGCTCAGGTGGATAGGTAAAACCCATGTCAGCTACAAAAACAAGTGGGGGAAGTTTCCCGATGTCCTGTCAAAATTTTACCTAGTGACAGATATACCAACTTGGGTCTCCCCTGAAAAGAGACCACCCGCCTTGTGGGATTACATTGTTCAACAAAGCATGAAAAAATAAATTAAAAAGTAAATAAATAAAAATAAATAAACAAGCAAACTAAATAAACAGATAAATGTAGGTATTCATCTTCTGCTGCGTCTGCTGGTTCATAAAGATGACAAATCCTTTCCAGCATGAAATTTAACTCTTATATATGCCTTCTTGGTGCATTTAAGTGCAGGATCCCTTTAAGGAATGCCTTGACTGATGCATTTGCTGAGTAGATGGATAAGCTAGGCCATAAAGAAACTGCAATAACATGCCATTAAATGGAAAGATATGCAAAGTTTGACAAGAATGAGAAGTTATGTACCTACCATAACGTTCCATGTTAGTTGTCATCTTCCCGCCTTCTTTCTTGCTGGATGGGTTCGGAGCCGATCCTCGGCTCCGACTTGGCTTATGCCAAAGCTCGAGAGCTATTTTTACCGGCTCGAGGTAACCCTGTATCCCACAATGCTAGGCGCTAACTATCCAGATCTCGTTTGATAGCTAACACTATAGCAGTTTTTCCCCCAGAACAAAGGAGAGAATGGCATACTTGTGTAGGTAAGCCATCCCAAGAAAAGGATAACCACTGGAGACCATATTGGGAGAAAGGCAAGGCTCCTTAGGATCCTAACGGTCTGTCCAGGCTAGGGGGTTGGAGGGCGGGACGCAAGAAAGAAGGTGAGAAGAAGACAACTAACATGGAACGTTATGGTAGGTACATAACTTCTCAATGTTAAGTTGTCAATCTCGCCTTCATTCTTGCTGGATGGGACCGCGTCCCTAGCACCTTAAACCTGGGTGGCTCATTGGAACAGACTCTTGAGGACTGTGGCACCAAAGTTAGCTTGGCTTCTGGATGCCATGTCCAATTTGTAATGAGAAATAAAGGTATGGGGAGAGGCCCATGTGGCTGCCGCACAAATTGAATCTAAGAGCAACCTGTCCTGAAAGGCTATAGACGTAGCTAAGGCTCTAGTTGAATGGGCTCTAGGTCTTGAAGGAAGCTTTTGACGCCTCAGTTCATAGATGAAAGTGATGACAGAGGCCAACCATCTAGAAAGGGTTACTTTGGAAACTGGAAGGCCTTTCTTCCCTCCAGCATAAGATAGGAAGAGCTGGTCAGATTTCCTAATTTTCTTGGTTCTATCCAAGTAGTAACGGAGTTGGCGATGAACATCCAAGAAATGCAACTTTTGTTCCGCTCTGTCAGAGTAATTAGGGAAGAAAACTGGGAGATCGATAGTCTGGTTTAGATTTGCCTCAGAAGATATCTTGGGTAAAAAGAGGGGTTTGTTCTGAGGGACACTATCTTTATGGAAAACAAGATAAGGAGGATGAATGCAAAGGGCGTGAAGTTCTGAGACTCTCCTCGCAGAGGTTATGGCTACTAGAAACAAACTTTTCCATGAGAGTAACTTCAAGGAACAGGAAGCCGCAGGTTCAAAGGGAGGGAGAATCAAGGAGGTTAAAACTAGATTCAAATCCCACTGCGGTGGGGGATGTCTAACCGGGGGCTTGAGTAAAAAGATACCTTTGAGGAATGCTTTACAAAGTTTATGAGACATAATGGAGGAGTCTGCCAAGCCAACATGAAAATTTGAAATGGCCGCCACTGACTCTGATAGTGGAGGAAGAAGAACCCGAATGAAAGAGTTCGCCAAAAAATCTAAGACCGATTGGATAGGAGCCACAAATGGGTCTATGTTCCTAGATTTTGCCCAGAAGGAAAAAAGTTTCCATTTGCTGGCATAAATCCTCCTGGTAGAAGATTTGTGAGAAGCTAAAATGATGTCACGTGCATCAATGGGAGATAAAGGGAAACCTGGCTAAGGTTGGAAGTGGAGCAACCAAGCTGTGAGGTTGAGAGAGGGGAGAGATTGGTGCAGCTTGCCCGACTGATGGGTCAAGAGATCTGGAACTGGGTCCAGATTCCAGAGCTGCTCCAAGAGGTAATGGTGCAGGAACAGAAACCCTATTTGTCGAGGCCAGTACGGAGCAATGAGGATCATTATGGATCTCAAGGCGGTAGCTTTCTGAATCAACTGAGTGATTAATGGAAAGGGGGGAAAGGCGTACAGGAGACCCCGGGGCCAATCGTGGACTAGAGCGTCTCTGGGAGGGTGGCCGGGAAGAGGGAATAGAGTGAAAAATTCGTGGCATTTGCTGTTCTGGGGTGAAGCGAAAAGATCGCAGCAAGGCTGACCCCATTTTTAGAAAATATCTTCCACTACTGACTGCTTGAGAGACCACTCATGTGGCATGAGAATGGCTCTGCTCAGCCTGTCCACTATGACGTTGGACTTCCCGGGGATATGCGTTGCTATCAGAAACCATTGAGAGGAGATCGCCCACTGCCAAAGTCTGAGTGCTTCTCGACATAAGGGAAAGGACTTGGTTCCGCCCTGCTTGTTGATGTACCACACTACGGACATATTGTCCGTCTGAACTGCAATCGTCCTGATGGGAAGAGAGTCCTGAAGGGCTTGCAATGCTAAAAGAACTGCTCTCATCTCTAGGACATTGATGTGCAGGTGGCACTCGAAAGGTTGCCAAGTGCCCTGGACCATCCTGCCCTGAAAATGCCCCCCCCCCACCTGATCAGGGAGGCATCCGTTGTCACTGTAGCAACCGGCGGAGGGAGAACGAAGGGTCTGCCCTGAGGCACTTGAAGGGAGACCATCCACCAAGACAGGTGTTTCTTGCATGATTGGGTTATCAAAATGTAGTGCGACATCGGGAGCTGCTGGAAGGACCACTGAGAGAAGCGCATCCATTGCAGGAGTCGCATGTGGAATCAAGCTAAGGGAAGTAATGTAATGGCAGCCGCCATGAGACCTAGAGTCTTCAGTACAAACTTGGCCTGAATTTTGTTGTTCTGAAGCAGGATATGAACATGTTCGCGAATATCTGCGATTCTTTGAGCAGTCAGTTTTGCAGAGAGTTCGACTGTCTAATATGGCGCCTATGAAGGTAATAGACTGACAAGGCGACAAGGCAGACTTTTCGAAGTTTATGGAGATACCTAGCTCTTCGCAAATCTGAATGGTGTAATCTCTGGATTGAATAAGTTGACGCCTGGTGGTGGCAGTAAGGAGCCAGTCGTCTAGATATGGAAACACCTGGAATCCTTGACGCCTCAGATGAGCCGTAACCACTGCCATGCATTTGGTGAACACTCGGAGGGCTGTAGCGAGACCAAAGGGCAGGGCCCTGAACTGGTAGTGACGGACTCCCAGCCGGAAGCAGAGAAACCTTCTGGAGTGTCTGTGCATTTTAATGTGGTAGTATACATCCTGAAGGTCTATAGAGCACATCCAATGGTCCTGACCCAAAAAGGGTAGAATGGACTGTAGCGTGACCATCCGGAACTTCGTTCTTTGGACAGACTTGTTCAGTCTGCTGAGATCCAAAATTGGTCTCCAGTCCCCTGTCTTTTTTGGTACTAAAAAGAACTTGGAGGAGATTCCGGATCCTTGCTGGTCTGCTGGGACTGGCTGGTTGGCCCTTTTTCTTAGCAGTTTTGAGATATCTTAATACTGCTTGTTCCCTTAGACCGGGTGGAACATCTGGAAGTGGCCTGTTTGGCTGTTTTGGGGTGTGGACCAAGGGAATTTTGTAACCCTTGGATATGATCGACCGAACCCATGTGTCTTCGGTAAGGGAAAGCCAGGCTTTTGGGTACAGTGATACCTTCCCCCGACTGCCTCCGAAGGTGGACAGTCGGGAAGCTTCTCAGGGATGCTGGAAGGGTTGGCCAGAGACAGCTTCTCTGCTACCCTGATTCTGCAGACCCCCTCTGCCCCTGGGGCGGCGTCTATTGTTGTTTCCCTCTCTGCCTCTAGGGGGGAACTCGCCTCGTGCATCCGGCGCAACTCCCTGTGGTTTGCGGAACCACATTTTTCCACCCTTCTGACCTTGGGGTATGGTCTGGATGGGGTGGAAAAATGGACTCCCACGGCAGAGAGTCTTGCCGTCTTGTTCGCATCTGGTCAAAGTATCCTTCACCTGAGGTCCAAACAACGCCGAGCCATCAAAGGGAGAACTGGTGAAGGACGCCTTGAAGGGGTCAGCAAAGTTACAAAGCCGCATCCAGGCATGCCGTCTTAAGGCCACACCTGTGCCTGCAGCCCTACTCGCCCCATTGGCCGCATACGAAATAAGCCGCATGGAGGAGTTAACAATTGAGTTTAGGGTTGCCAGCTGGGAGTTAATTTTGTCCTGAGACCCCGCAGCTGTTGGATCCTGTAGTGTGTCACCCATTTCTTTGAGCAAGTCTCGTTGTAGATGGGTGAAATGACATAAGTAATTCAGCGACCGCATGGTAAAGGTCACTGAAGAAAAACATTCTTGCTTGCCGTACCTATCCATGGTCCTAGATTCCTTATTAGGAGGATGGATAGGTACTGAAGGATCAGCCAATTCCTTCTTAGTGACTGCCGCCACCACCATGGCATCAACAGGGACACCCTTAGTCCAAAACTGTTTATCAGCAGGGGCTGTGATAAATTTTGAAGGCCTCCGCGGGGTTGGTTCCACAGAGTCAGGGGCTGTCCAAGCCTTCCTGGCCACCACTTCCATAAGGGGGTCAAAGGGCGGAGACACCCAGGAGGTGGAAGGGCGAGAACCAAACGCCTCTAGGTAGACCGACTCATCCTCGGAAGGGTTGAGGGTAGACCAGTTCCCCCTCTGCTTGAGGATCTCAAGGATGTCAGAGAAGGAGACATCCTCAGAGGAGGATCTTGGGGACCCCTCCGACTCATCCAAGTTGGCATCAGACGTGACGGACTCAGGGGAGTCCAGATGCTTCCTCTTCCAAGGGGGCTCCCCCTGACGGATCAGGGGAGGCCTCAGAAGAGGAGTCCAA
>NC_056728.1:1744868226-1744958226 GCF_019279795.1 Protopterus annectens
TGGACTCCAGCCACACCTGATGTACTTATGGAAATGTGAGGAAGAGGTATTCTCAGCAATGCCAAGTGTGGCATTGTTACAGGATAATATGTGTGTATATCAACATGTACAGTAGATATGTGTGATTCTGCATACATTGCTGATATTATGAGCATGTGTGCACAACTGTGTGTTAAAAACAACCCTCCTCCCCAATGCAGATAGACCCGACAGCCATGTACTGGTATGCAGAGGCTGCCACAATGACTGATACAGTATTAGAGTGATGAACACAGGAGGCTTACCTGGACGCTTCTCTGCTGTGGATGCTGTGGTACCCACCTCCGAGATGTATTGGGTGATTGATACTTGGGAGCTGGTAGTTGATCCCAGGTTCACCAGGAATTCCTCTGTGGCTGAGAGTGGTAGTTCTGCTGCAGACCTTCCATTGATGGCAGTGCGGTACCAGGCCACAGCACCAGCCCTTTGCCGTTCAGCATTTAGCATATCTGTTGCCAGGTGTTGGACCTGCTCATAGCTTCTGTCCTGTAGCACTACTTAGTTGACTGCTGTGACGAGGTCAGCCCACAGTGCTGCACGTACACAATGCTGGCAGCTTGTGGACAGCAGATTGTTGTGATGCCGTCCAAGGCCATCCAGGATAACATTATTTTTAGTGGCTGAAAATGGCAGGTGCCTTTGTGTATACATGCTTTCTGAAAGACAATTAGAGGGGAACACATCACAGGACCACATACATTGCTTTCCACTATGTACAGACCCTGCACATCCAAATTGGCCTGCACTATCCTCTGCTACTTCCCACATCATACCCTGCTGTCTGTCAACACACTATGTTTGTGGCTATCAACAACATAGTAGCAATACCAGTTTTGTCCCTGTGTGCCGTAACAGTGTGTGCTGTGTGTCTTCACACCCATCATTGCCATGTACTGTGGTGTGTTCCCTATGGGCAACCTCCCAGCACCATGTCATACAGCCACTGTCAGAAAAATAGGTGTGTTATTACAAGTATATGGGGACAGTCCAGCAGCATCCGTGTGCCACAGTGACAGACAGTAATGCATACATGCTGTAGGGTATCTTCAGTATAAGCATCCTACTTCTGTAGTACACAGATGTTTGCAGAATGTGTATGTGTGCCTGATTTATGTGGTTCTTTTGCCACAAACATGTGGATGTCTGGCAAACTGTTGGACAATAATTGAAGGCTGTTCTCAGAATGTAGAGAATCTGGCTGTCACAAGCCAGAACCCTCAGACAACAGATATGCTACAGTAATATCTTTTACTGTATTCATAACCTTACTTTGTATGACCAATATGTAATGGCTATGTCCTGAATTTCTGCTCTAGGGGGTTGCTAGGTATGCTAGCCATAGCTCTCAAGTGATGAGATAAGAGTGTTGACAAAACAATGGCCAAGCCAGAGTTCATCACGGACACCTTTACAATGTCTGAACCATTCCTGTGTGACATTCACAGACTGAGAGGAGCTGAATGATAGTACATCTTGTGATATGACAGCTGTGTCCACCCTTACTGTCACTGTGTCTAACGCATAATTTAGTAGCATTCGTACAGGAGCTGACCATTGTAGGAGGGAGTGAGAGGGCCAGAGCTGTGATTTAAGTCACAGTAGGCACAGTTGAGAGGCATGCCTGTAGCTGTTGGACAGCAGACTATCACCAACATGTCATTCCCAGAGATGTACTACAGGCCTACTGGTGTAAATGTTCATCTTGTTTCACTGTTGCAGTCATTACTCTTGGGTTATCCTGCTGGCAGGCTACCCTCAGTCAGCCAGAATTCCAAAGTCTAGGTCCAGCGTCGGTTGCTGTCACCTCTTCCCTGACGTCAGCGCGCCAGGGTATAAAAGATGCAGCCGACGCCATTTTCTTCATTCTTTCTTGCCGCATGGTGCCCGAAGCAAAAGCAATTTGCAAGTGCCAGTCGGCCGACTCCTGAGATTTTAAAATCCGAATTTCAGAACCAAAGTCTTCATTAAATTCAAGTACCCCGTTGGGGAAACTTTTTTCTTGCTCCAGACCGATGTCAGAAAAAGTTAACAATTGTATTTCTTGTGGGAATCAAATACCTCATAAGGATTTTCACTCTTACTGTATTCCTTGCCTAGGCCCTGATCACAATGTTGCTAGCTTTCGGTTTTGTGCTAGATTTAACCAACGCACTAACAAGCGTCTGTTCGATTTTGCATTTCATTGCTTTGGCCGAAGATTTAATTATATAATGCCGTCGGACCAGCCGACAACCGGAGTTTACAAAAAACGCAAGGAGAAGGAAAAGGATAGGCACCCGAGGTCCAAAACCGACAACGAGGCCTCTGCTAGGCCAGTCACCGGTTCTCAATGAGGTGCTTTCTCAGCCCCTGGCGCCTGCTACCTCAGAGCCACATGCCGCTACTGACTCCCACGTGGAGCCGACTGGGCCTCTAGATACTCAAGGTATTGGACACTCTGAAATCATTCCCTCAGATGGGTCCGGAGCGGCAGAGCAGGCATCGGCCTTTAAATTGTCAGTTTCATATGCTTAAATATCAGCAGTATTTAATGTCACTGCTTAAACAGAAATTGTTGACAAATACTGAATGTTCAGAGAACAAGGAATTGCAGGATTTATTGCATGCAGCTGAACAAATGGGAAAGCATACTTTGCAATGTGGTTATGATTCACTGGAGGCCTTTTGCAGGGCTGCTGTTACAGGTTCTTTTATTAGAAGGCATGCTTGGTTAAAGGAACAGAATCTGCTGATCATGTTAAAGCAAAATGACTAGATGTACCATTACATCATGATACTTTGTTTGGTACTAAAGCAGAAGAGGTGTTGAAAAAAAATGGAGGATAAAGCAAAATCCATGCAGACAGTCAAGGATTTCTTACAGGTACAGCCCCCCAGGTTTAGCAGGAACTGGCCTTCTAAAAATTGGTCCTTTCCAGTGTTAGACAGACCACAAAGAGGCAGATACAGGCATCCCAGAGGCAGATCTCAGCCCCAAGGCTCATACAGGCCTAAACAATGGGGTGCTCCTACCTCCAAAAGCGGAGAAGACAAATCACAACCTTATAGGAAACTGTCCCAATGACTTTCCTCTACCAGATCCAAGCACTTTTCTTTTGGCAGCCCCCTCAGAGGGAAAACTAGCACTTTTTTCATCAAATTGGCAAATGGTTACCCAAGACAAATGGGTCCTGAACATAGTGTCCCAAGGCTACAGGTTCCATTTTCACACTCTACCAAGGTCAAGGGGTATGCTAGACCTGCCACACAATCAATGGGCAGAGGCACAAAAACAAATTACAACCCTCATGGACATGAGGGCCATTCAGCAAGTACCACAACAAGAGCAGGGGCAAGGATTTTACTCCGGACTTTTCCTAGTACCCAGAAAGGACAAAATTGGAGACGAAAACTGGACCTGTCTATACTAAATACGTTTCTGGAAGTTCCAAAATTCAAGATGTTGACTCTACAGCAGCTACTGCCCATGCTGGGCAAGAAGGCTTGGCTCGTAACTTTGGACCTAATAGAGGCATACCTGCATGTCCCAATCAGACAATCTTGCAGAAGATACCTCAGATTCATAGCTGGCTCTATGCATTACCAATTCTCTGCACTGCCCTTTGGCTTATCTACTGCGCCCAGGGTCTTCACAAAATGCCTGCCACCAGTAATTGTGTTTTGCAGAAAAAAGGAATTCAAATATATCCCTACTTGGACGACTGCCTAATTCAAGCAGAGAACAAAGACATTCTTCTACAGCATCTGGCATTTGTAAAAAGATTACTAATTGACCTAGGGTACACAGTAAATGAAAAGAAATCAAAACTAGTGCCCTCTCAAGAGATAATATTCCTCGGTGCAAGCTTAAATACAACTGCCCAAATGGCTTATCTCACGCCAGACAAGCAAAAGCAACTGACTACTTATTTCAAGAAATTGGCAACAAAAACCCACTTATCTGCAAGGAAAATCCTGTAGGCCTTGGGGTTCATGGCATCCTGCATTCTACTAATTCCATATGCCAGGTTGCATATGAGGAAATTACAATGGTATCTAAAAAGTGTTTGGACTCAGCATTGCCACAGCCTGGAGACAGTAATTGCACTCATTCCCTGCCTACAACAGGAGTTTCGATGGTGGGCAGAAGCCTGTCACCACAACAAGGGTCTGCCATTCAGTTTACCCACAGCCAGACAGACGCTGATAATGGATGCATCAGATTATGCCTGGGGGGCCCATATGGCAGGAAAATGTATTCAGGGCACATGGCCCGCAAACCAGATGCATCTTCACATCAATCAAAAAGAGATGCTAGCTGTTCAAAATGCCCTGACAGCTTTTAAGGACCTGCTTCATCCAGGACAGTTACTGATAAAGACAGACAACACTATGGTCATGTGGTACATAAACAAGCAGGGAGGTACACATTCCTACCCCCTCTGCAGACAAGCAATGACTTTATGGGACACAGCATTGTCTTTTCAAGTTCACCTGCAAGCACAATTCCTGCCAGGAAAAACAAATACTCTGGCAGACGAACTAAGCAGAAACCTCATGGATCCCCACGAATGGAAACTGGATCCACAAGTCTTCAGCATGATAATAAGGAAATGGGGATGCCCAGACATAGCTCTATTTGCCTCACCTCACAACTGCCAATTGCAGAGATTTTGCACAAGGATTTATCACAAGCAAGCATGGAAAGTGGACGCCCTATCATTCAGCTGGAAAAATCTAACAGTATATGCTTTTTCCCTAACTGCCTCTCCTTCCCAGGGTACTCCTAAAGGTCAGACAAGAGAAGCCAAAAATGATACTGATTGCACCAGACTGGCCATGCCAGCACTGGTACCCAATCCTAAAGAGCTTGTCTCAAGGTCCAGCATGGATATTGCCTCAGAAGTCTCACTTGCTGACCCAACCAAACAGTCAGATCCTGCACAGCCAACTCAGGACCTTAAATCTGGCAGCATGGCGGATAATGTAGCCATTCAGAACACTCCTCTTTCAAAAGCTGTTATGGATGTTGCCTTGGAGGCCAGGAGGCCCAGTACCAGAAAGTCTTATGCAGAAAAATGGAAGAGCTTCTGTGCTTGGAAGCAGGAACAAGGCATTGACACGTGTGTTCCAAATATCCCTCAGATTTTACAATACCTAACTGAGATGCTGAACAAAGGCCTTTCTTTCTCATCAATTAAGATTCATGCCTCTGCCATTTCAGCCCATTACAATACGGAACCACCTATCTTTTCTCATCCTTTAATAAGGCAGTACCTCAGAGGGGCCAAAAACATTAGGCCTCCAAGGAGAGCACCAATTCCGGCCTGGGACCTCAATTATGTTTTGGAAAAACTCACACTGTCTCCTTTCGAGCCAGCATCAACAGCAGATATAAAATTCTTATCCTGGAAAACAGCTCTGCTCCTAGCAATAACCTCTGCAAGGCGAGTCTCGGAGTTACAAGCACTCATGGCTGTGGAACCTTTCATCATTTTTCATCCAGGCAGGGTTTCTCTGAGGACAAACCCTACATTTATGCCTAAGGTGGTGTCCAGTGTGGCCCTCAACCAAACCATTCACTTGCCTACCTTTTATTCAAATCCACAGAACAAGGGTGAGAAAATTCTGCATTCTTTGGACATACATAGGCAGTTACGCTTCTACTTGGACAGAACTAAAGCTTTCAGATAGACTGAACAACTTTTAGTGTCATATGCTGCAGGATCACAAGGAAAGGATATCTCAAAACAGACCATTTCTAAATGGATAGGCCATTGCATCTGTTCCTGCAATTTTCAACATGGCAAATCAGTGCCTAAGGGCATTAGGCCTCATTCCACCAGGGCAGCAGCCACTTCAGCAGCCTTCGTCAGAGGAGTACCAACCAAAGATATCTTAGAGGCTGCAACTTGGAGTTCAGTGCACACCTTCACAAAGCACTACCACTTACCTCTTTACTCTAAGTCCAGAGCAGGCTTCACCACTGCAGTTCTGCAGGGCCTCATAGCCTCTCCTAATCCTATTTAGCCCAGCCACCCATCCTCAGCTTTGGGATTCTACCCAAGAGTAATGACTGCAACAGTGAAACACAATGAACATAGTACAGTTGTGTACCTTCCATAAATGTAGATGTTCGAGTGTATTCACTGTTGCAGTCCAGGTTACCCACCCACCATCCCCCTTTTCTTTGCTGGGAGTTATCTGCCCTTCTCGACCTTATACAACCTATTTGGTGTATTTGCTTGTAGATGAAGGAAATGTTATTTTTTTGCATGCATTTTTTATTGGCATATTTTTCAGCCTACCAATTTGGGGGCACCTGACATCTGGGGCAAGAAAAACTGAAGAAAATGGCGTCGGCTGCATCTTTTATACCCCTGGCGCACTGACGTCAGGGAAGAGGCGACAGCAACCGACGCCAGACCTAGACTTTGGAATTCTGGCGGACTGAGGGTAGCCTGCCAGCAGGAAATCCCAAGAGTAATGACTGCAACAATGAATACACTGTAACATCTACATTTATGGCAGGTACACGACTGTACTTTCTTATTCCCCATAACTGCATCCTGCCATCTATGTCCCATTATATGGAGACTTGTATTACATATCTGGTAGAATGATGCAATCCTTTTGTGCACAAATCCTCAAGAAAAATGCTTCCAAAATCCCAGTCTCTCTTGGTAAAGCAAGTTACAGACCCGTTTTCCATAGACAGCTGTTTGCCTTTTTTAGGTAGTGCTCAATAACAGGTGATTGCCTGTGCACCAATCTGTGGCTCAGACTTGCTAATTGCATCCAGAGCAGCTGGGTAGCCCTTTCATTAGCCAATGACATGGCACAACAGTGCAATATTTACAATATTTAAAGCCTTCATGTAGGCCTTGGCCCCTTTCTTAGTCTGTGAGATGGACATTAGTGAGGTGTGGATACTACAGCATCGCAAAGGGTAGTTACATATACTGTCCACTGCTGAGATTTATGAGGTATGTCCACAGATTTGCATGCTATGTTTGGTCATTGTCAGATGAATTTGTGATTATCTGGCAGTTCAGTTTTAAACATTGTGTGCTGAGGTCTGTAAGTGAGAAGAGACATGCGAGTGTCAGACGTCATACCCATCAGAATATGCATGCTGCTACAGTAGCTTCTGGTCTACCAGCTCTGAATGTCTGTGGGGGTAGACTGTGACACATGTCCCTATCACTTGATCTTTGCCCCCCACCCCTCTATGTATGGGTTTTGTGTGGATCCCTTGTTCTATGGGGTTGTGAGGTTTGGTAGGTCTGTAGCAGGTAACTTAACATACAACTGTTAATGTTGCAGGCTGCAGCTGCTGCTTTTTGCCTAGGACTCATAGTGGGGTATGTGAACACTTTGGAGGACAGCAAGCTGTATGTGTCACTGAGGGAGCAGTGTCAGCTCTGTCATTACAGCAGAACCAGTGTGAGGGTACCCATAACAGTCCAGTCGAGACACGTGGTTAAGGTACATGTGTTATATAACAGTGCCAATCTGAGAGTAGTAGGCGAGATATAAGTAAGCTATGTACAGTGTGTCCCTACCTACAGGCCTTTGAACTGCTAACATGGGTAGCAGTTAATTCAGGAGCAGCAACATGTTTTGGTGAAATTTGCATGACTCAGTCATTATTTGTTGTATTCGCAAGAATATAACTGAAGTGCAACACACTGGATTCGATCCCAGGACTGTGGGTGGCAAAATGTACTGCATGCAAGGCATTTAACAGACTGAGCTACTGAGTCACTGCTGCAGCAGGTGCATTTGCAAGATATATGGATATGCATTCTGTGACACCAGAATTGTATTAGCATGTGTTTTCTGATGGTTATGAGGTGTGACACTGAAATGTCTGTCATGGTCTTCTAACCTCAGTCTTTAATGACTTGTCAGTAGTTTAGCAGACACGTACATTTTTGTGAAAAACGTGCCAAAACTAGGGGACACAAATGTAGATATTTTACAACAGTCTGTACAGTTGACAGCTTTACCTGCTATCCCAGGCCTCACGTAAATCCATTATTATCTATTTAACTGTTTAGTGGTGCAGTGTCTGTATCACAGTCCCACTTACACTGCCAATTTTCCCATTATGTGTACTTGCAGTGTGTCAGTGGAAATCGGGATATGTTGGTGGAAACACCTGCTTTAATTCAGAGCTGAGTGGCCTAGTGGGCTAATGCATTGTGCTGTAGTTGACAGGGGCCCGGGTTCGAGATGTGGCAGGGGTGATTATTTTGCAGATATGCCTAACACTGCCAGTAACACATAAGCTTAGTAAGGCAGTTTTAAGCGGGTTTGTGCAGATTTGTGTGCCGCGCCTCTTATCTCCACTTAAACCTGCGCTAAAAATAAAAGAAAAGAAAGAGGTGATAGGAAAGTGGTGAAATGGCGGCAAGCAGAGGGGAAAAGCATACTGAAAGGCAGGTAGGGATGTGCAGGACAGGTGTACGAATTGACCCCAGCTCCCCATTTATTGTACAGCAATAGCTGTGCAGTTTGTACAGAATTTGGAATTTGGAGCCTCACACCCTAGTAAGATGGGTGAGGGCAATATAATTATGTTTTTATTAATTAATGTAAAAATTAACTGTGCCCAGTGGATGAGGGTGCAAAATGGAAAGCTATGTATGGGGCGATTATTATTTTTTTGTGGGTCAGGTTCCCTATTTTTTAAGGAGAGAGTGGAATGTTGGGGAAGGGAAATAGGTACATGTGGGGAGGTAAGTAGGGTGGGAGAGGTTGCATTTGCAAAGAGAAGACAGATAAGACACCATACAGGGCTGGTGAGTGACACGTGGGGGGTAAACAACTTGGACGGGGAGGATGTTGTGGAATCGGGGATCCATGTGCCCCCGATGGCAGCAGTGTGATTGAGCTCCCCACCCATGGGCAGTCAACACTGCTCCTTTACTGCCCTGAAGGTGACTGTACTGGAGGCTGGGTGCTTGGGCCACCTTGCCCCTCCAGGTTGGCAAGTCTGCCCTCAATCCAGCGCAGGTGATTCTCATAGCCATGATGTACTGTCCTGGGTGCCATCACTGGTAGCTGATCCTTGGTGACAACCCCCCCTCTGCCCCTGATCCCGAGGGGGGACTGGTCCCATCCCCTGAGGAAATTCCACCCGTATGTGATGCAGGGCTAGAGAAGGGAGCACTACCGGCTTGGGTCCCAGACGTGCTGAGATCTGGTGCCACGGCCGGCTGAGGTAGGGCAGGTGGATTGCCAGGAACCGGCCTACCCAGTTAAGCTGTGGTGATGTGGTATTTCAATGTGTATAGGTTTGTAATGAGCATAACATTTAGTTAGTTAAAACAGCATGCCAGAAGATTGCAAATAACTCAGTAACATAACATTGCGTAGTATATGAAACCCAACAATAAGTGAGAACAGTCAATATAGTAACAGCATGCCAGTAACAGTTACGGCATAATGCCAACAACATAGGTAATTCAACAAGTTATGTTAGTATGCAACCATTGTATTACATAACAATAATAAAACACATGGCCCAACATAAGGTTTAAGGAACAACATTTGTTCTTAGTAAACCATAACCGATGTATAACCGTAATAAATTATGATGAAGATAAGAGGAAGGGATGAGAGAAAAACAGTCTATTAATACCAGTATAGGCTATATAGTTTGCAACAGTGCTGTTAAATACTCTACAGGTCTGCCCTTCCTTTATGTAAAACAGTGCCCTATAGCTGCTGTAGCACATACATACCTCTCAGGCTATCTGCATGGGACAGTGTGGGCCAAGCTGTAACACCTACAGGTACAGAGCTACAGAGGACTCTTACATGTCAGGTGGACCTATAGACTACCAAGGTGTGCTGTGGACTGATGTAGTGTGACTGTGCTATTGACATAATCACGTCGATGATAGATGTTTGACAGAGGGATTAGGTGACAGTGATTACAGTATGTGACAGAGTGACACTTGAGAGACATGTATCATGTACAGTACTGAGAGTAAACAATCATGCCATCCTTGGCAGGCTTGGCGTTAGACTGTCAGCAAACATTCACAGACACACCAGGCATACAGCCATACCAAGATTACACTTTTTGTTTATTGTATTATCTTTTATTATTATTGTACTTGTAGCCTTTATTTTCTGACGTCTTATTGCATTCCTGATCAATGCTGTTAAGTCTGTTACTTCTGAGCACACAAATTAACCCATAATAAGGGCTACTGCACCATTTAACTGTAATTCCTGTGGGGAGAACATCTGTTAACAATACATAACTGATTCAGTAATATTTAGTAGTACTTGTCACTGGATTTGAACCCTGGTCTGTGTGTGACAAAATGTACATCAGACACAGCATTTAACAAATTGAGCTGCTGAGCCACTGCTGACTATTGACTGCCTGATATTTTCCTAGATCTCACCTGGAAACAAAATATGACCTGGTAATAGTATTACAGTTTTATACAAGACTGCAGTGATTCTGAACATACATGCATGACAGAGATACTAGGTAAACTCTGCATTAATACATAGAATGCAGGTATACACAATAAACTCTCAGTGGGTGGAAATATCTGTGATGTGTACAAACCAGATTAGAGTACTGGGTTGGCTACCTGAGCCATATACAGTTGCAGATGATATATTTGCAGTCTAGAGCTATTACAGTTTCATACTTGCCTGCTGCACAGTACCTCAGAGCAGGAATGCATATAGCTGAATTGCAATGGTTAACACAAGACAATCTTTTCATACATAATATACCTTGGGCGTTCCTGATATTGCATATATCTTGTAGTACAGCTCTAAATCTGCAGTTTAGAATAACACTCTTTCTTAGCTAACCTTGAATCAGTTAGTGGTATTATTTGTGTTTTTATTTCAGAGTGGATGTCATACTCTATTTCATGAATAACAGCCCTACTTGCACACACATTGCAAAACACAGCTTTGTTAAGGTTACCTATATGCAGTTATTGTTATATTTTCGAGTCTTTATTAAACAACAGTCGATGTAATGCAGGTGTTGCAATAACAGCTGTAATTCCACAATTATTGCAGTAGAAACTTTATTTCACTAACATTGTTGAGTTTCATGCTTTAATCTGTAGTGCACTATACTTGGCAGTAGCTAGTTATTGTAGTACAGGCCTACATCCACATTAATTGCAGTACACAAATCTGTACTGCATGTACCTACTGGCAGTGAATGAATTACTCTGTTTTGTGTATTGGACTATAGATTGCAAATTAACTTGTACTTCCCACACTCATGGTGCAACCTGGCCAAGAGCCCTGTATGGGCCTCCAGGTTGCAAGCTCTCTCCTCTGCAGCTGTAGGGAGAGAAACACACCATTGTGTACCTGTCTATCACACATTCAGATTAAGTATTGGTAAAACACTTAACAGTGCTTGCAAACTTGTGAGGCTTTCCATCCTGAGCATCATGGACCCAGGTGTCCAGAAGTCCCCCCTTCTGCCACTTCAAATTGCCATAATGGTGACGGACCTGCTCACCTGTGCGGGGGATACTTGTTGTACTGGTGAGATCGCATGTCATCCGGTCCCAGGCCTCTGACTTGTACTCTGATCCTTGGAAATGGCCCTGCAGCATCCTGATGTCATGGTATTTCACTAGGAGATTAGGAGTCCAAACATGACCCTGGACTCCAGAATGCCCCACTGCTGCGCCTGGAAGCATGCAACCTCTCCAACATCTGCTATAGTTCCTGCACAGTTCAAACTCCAACAGATTATGCTATATTCCCACCTGTTGCACTTAAATAAACCTGTTTTCCTCTCATAAGGCTGTCACTCTAACCGTATGGCTATGTGGATGTGCAGATTGCTGCTATACTTTACATATACCTCTCAACTACATTTAAGCACCACTGAGCACCACTAAGCACCACAGCGCGACGCACAAACCCGCTCAGCTATGTTTATATTTGACCTTTGCATTCATAATTAAATGTATATGGTTTCTATTTTTAGATGTCTGGCACATGTCAATTGCTACGCCCTGCGCAAACATGACCAAAAAATATAAAAAGATATTTAATACGTATGCGTACATTAATATTCAGTAGTTTGACAGTGCAGAGGGGTGTGTTACTAATGTCCAGACACAGTAACACACTCCCTACACTGAGTCAGTAGTGTTGCACACCTCTCCCTCAGTAATGCACCTTCATTAATATGCATGGCTCACTACCGAGGGGGTACTGCGTACATGGCCACTGTACTTTCCATGTAGGCTTTACACTATGCCTGCACAGATTTTAATAAATCTGGGGGTATGTTTCATTCTTTTATGACCAAGCACTTGTCTGTTTGGGGTTAGAGCAACAGTAAGTCATAAGCAAATAGTTTTTCTACATATATATCAGCTCTGTTGTATTATTAGCTCATGCCAGTCTTAATTCTTTCTCTGCTTGCTACTTATTCAGATACTTATGAAATGCTAGGATTCTGACTTTTTTCTATCACTGCACTGTATCATCATTTCATAGCATATTATTGGAAATCCCAAAGGTTTCCTAAGGCCATGGAGCCTAAGGTTGCAGGCGTATGATATGAGAGTGCAGCAATGCAGTGGAGTAATATATTCCCAGATAGGCTCATCCCTGTCAAGCAACGTTTTTCAAATGTCACTTGCAAAACTAGCTTGTGTCTTCAAAGGGGCAAATAAGTGTGAAGAAAGGAGATACTGCCAGCACAGCTAGCTGGAATTTTGTAAATAATTACATATCATTTGTGAATATCAGCATGATTTATATGATTTATAAAGATGCTTGTGTTACAACTATATGTCATGTGCATATCAAACTGGTTTGTACAGGCATGTTGAAAAGTTTTATAAAATGCTGTGTTTAAAATGTAACCACAATGTGCTCTGCTGGAAAAGAACAGAAATGTACCTCCAGTATTGTAACTGTTTAAACGTATATGTTTTGACAGTGGAAAATGGAATACAGGAGGTTGATCTCAGTCTAGCAAACTTTAGAAAAATATCTGAAATTAAATTACTTTAGGCCTAGGCCATATAAAATAGTATCTTTCAGTTTTCAATGTAGTAAGAGAGACAGTGTCTGTACTAGGGAGCTTTCTGTATTGTCTTTAGGGTGAACTAATTACTATTCTTGAAATCATGAAGGAATGCAATTGTTTTATGACTTTCAGCATCTGCCAAGGGTCTGAGGTCTGTGTATTTTTACAGGTAGATGTTAATACTGCTAGTTTCCAGCAGTGGGGTTTCACCTGGGAATTAGTAGTCAGATGGTGAGAAGTTACATCATTCTTCAAGCTATCCCAGCAGTAATATTTGAGATATTATTTTGAGAAGTCTCTGAATGAGACAGAACATTCTGTATTATGTCTTGGACTTGACAACAAAAAGATCCATTCACCACACATCTGCCTTGCTCTAGTGAAGAAAGTTTCTAGGGAACAGTATAACTCTCTTAGAGACCGTCAGGAATATAGTGAAACTTAGTTTGAATTTTGTTTTTCTTTATTTGTGTGAGCCTGTACTGCAATGCTATTTTAAATATTTACTATGGTTTTGAACTTTGATGTCACTGTGAATATATATTTAGTATTGTCTTGTTTTTTATTATTTATTATTAAATATATTTAAACCTTTCATTGTGTCTGATCTGTGTATAGATATTTAGGTTTTGAGAGTACTTGCATACTTATTTGGTGACACTGGGTGATCCACTCCTAATAGCCTTGCTCTTGGTCAAACTACCGTTGGTGTTAATATTAATGTTACACAGTAAAGATTGGACACCCTTTAAGGACTCTAAAGTAGCTGATAAGGAGTGACTGGTGGCAGTAGTAATTACCTTATAGTCTGGGCAGAAGGGGACAAAGATAGTAAACCTGTGCCAGCCATTCCTAGGCGTGTGTGTGTGTGTGTGTGTGTGTGTGTGTGTGTGTGTGTGTGTGTGTGTGTGTAAATCAAACCTCAGAGGTTGTGTGTGTCAGCCACTTGGGCGGGGACATGAAGCACTAGTTCGGCAGAGAGGGTGCTGGAGGTCTTGCCTTGGTCACTCAGCTGAGGTCTCAACTCTTTAGCTGACCCAGTGGGGAGTCATATTGGTGATCTGGAGAAAGAGGGAGAAACCAGCCCTGGACTGACTGTGGTCTCTGTGTGCTCTTAAGGGAAATTGCACTTGATGCAGAGAGCTGCATCTATAAATACTATGTGTGTGTGTGTACCTGTTAAACTCCCAGTGAACGTCCCCCCCCCACAGGTACCAGTGGTAAGGATTGAGGCTCCTTAATTACTGGTCCAGTTGTGGGTTGTCACAAACAGAACCCACAGACAGACTTCTTTTATCAGCAGAATTACACTTAGACCATGTAAAGGCATGGCCGTTCATAGAATCGGCTATGTCTCTCTCAATTTTAAGCTGCTTCTGTTGAAGCAATTTTTTCTCATAAATTAAAACCATATGTAGCAACCCATCCAACCTCTTATTTACTAAAGGTGCCAGAAAAAATTCATAAAGCTTCATCTGCTATTCCTTTGCACTATCCCTCAAAGCATCCTCTTCCAGCTTAAAAAGTCAATTAGAAGTCTTATGTATTTGTTGCTTACCTCTAAATTCAATTTGTGCCACTGTGTAAGCAACTCTGGGTACTGTTCACTGAACGTTGGCATTTTGAACACTCGCACTCCTCTGGGAATTATCTGCCGTAATAAGTAGACTTTAAAATGCTGCCTCTGTGTGTGTAAACATTTCAACTTAAGCAAATCAAACTCCAGTTGTTCAGTGGCACTTTGTAGTGCTTCATAGTCGCTCTGGAACCACAAGCAATCAAGCTCTAAATCTTGAGCGCGCCCCCTCAGCCATGCATCTCTGGAGCGTATTATAAATCTAAATAAACTAACACAAGAATATGCCCATGAAAGCAAATATTCCATTATTAAACAGAACTGAACTCAAACAGAAATAAAAATAAATGACGAGTAAACCACGATATGAGAAACCATAAAATTATTGTTTTTGATAAAACAAAAGACACATGTTGGAGCAAATACACTTGGTAAGCGCTTTCACATTTAGCTTCATCAGACCATAAAAACCCATCCAACATCACCTGAATTTAAATTATACACAGTACCAGGATAACCAATGAAAATTAAAAACATCTTAGAACAATCAGTTATATGTGCAAATAAGATGCTTAGACAATTTTATAACTAAAATACTAAAAACAAAAATTAACAGCAAAATACGTAAGTTAATATTTAAGAAATAAAAATAAAATTGCCAATCCTTTAAACCTCGTTGTTTCAAAATATGTTTTAAGTGGGGCTTTTTCATTTAAGCCATTGCCCCAATCAGCTTTCAACCTAATAATCCACCTTACTTCTGTACTTTCTGTTATATTCCTGATATCACCCCCATGCAAGCTAGGTTTAACAATGTCAATAACCAAAAATTTAAAAGTCTGAAGGTTATCCTTTTGTAAAACATGTTTAGAAAGTGCATTGTTATCAAACTGCACCCGAATGCTATAAAGGTGTTCCCTTATCCTGTCTCTAAACATGGTCAGTTTTACCTACATAGAATGACTGGCATAATGTGAAATAAGCCAGATAAACAACATGCTGGGTACAGCAATTAGCATCTACTTTAAAAACATACTTAGTTTTGTGTCGGGTATATAAATGAACCACTACTATCAATGTAACTACAGAAATTACATTTCTCACAGGGATATGTAACATTGTTGATGTCATATTTATTATTTGTATGTTCCCCTTAGATAGCACAACATTCTTTTCAATATTTTCTTATTCTTATATGTAAAATGTAGGCTATCCCCTACTATCTCCCTTAACGTCTGATCAACTGTCAGAATATCCCGATGTTTCTTTATAATTTCTGTAATCATTCTACTATCACTATTATAATGTAGGGGAATACTAATCTTTCTCATTGAGCCAGTATTGGAACTTCTGGTCTCTTGGAAGCCATTGAATTCGGAGAAATAAGGTTGTGCTACTCTTCTCTTTAGCATCGGTACCTCATTTAGTATATTATCTACCTCCACGTCATTAATACCCTGTTGTTACTAACCTATTTTTAAGGCCAAACAGCTCTGATAGAAACCCTTCCTTTGATGCATTGAGTCTTGATGCTCTTAAACCTTGTCCTTTTATTATTATATTTCAGACACATGAAAAGGGTGCATGCTAAGCTTATGTAGTACTATATTCTTATGACAAGGCTTTCCAAATACACCCGTATTAACAGAGTCATTGCCTAATCTGTGTAAATGAACATCTAAGTACTCAATTCTAGTATCAGAAAATGTCATAGAAAACTTCAAAAATTTTGTTGTCGATATTCAGTCAATCATAAAAAGAATATAAATCTTCCTTACCACCTGTCCATATAAAAAATAAATTGTCTACAAAACTATTATAGAAAGGGACAAATCGTATAAACCAATCTCTCTTAAACATGTACTCCTCTTCCCATGAGGCCATAACCATATTGGTGTAGCTATTGGTACAAGAAGCGCCCATAGCTATGCCATCCTTTTGTAAATAGAGAATTCCATCAAACATAAAAACATTATTGTCAGGGATTGCTTCCATAGACATTCATAACAGATCTATTAAAGACCGACTATATTCACTATGTTTAGACAAGTAATCGTTCACATATTCAATTCCAACTATAATTGGGAATCATAGTGAATACTGATTGAACATCTAATGTCATAAAGAAATATTCTGCTCCCTCAGGTAATGTCACAATATACTCATAAAGGTCAATCAGAAACTGTCTTGAATCCTTGAGATCCACACTGTTCCCATCTAAAACAGGATGTAGATGTTTTTCAGTGTATAGAGAAAACAGTACAGTACACAAACCTCATCTTGCCACTATGGGTCTCTGTGATGTTTTTAATTTTCACTGGTTATCCTGGTACTGTGTATAATTTAAATTCAGGTGATGTTGGATGGGTTTTTATAGTCTGATGAAGCTAAATATTAAAGTGCTTAACAAGTGTATTTGCTCCAACACATCTTTTGTTTTATTAAGAACAGAAGTTTTATGGTTCCTCATCTTGTGGTTTATTCCATTATTTATATTTATTGGTTCCTAATTTGCTTAACTTTCCTATTATGCCTGAGTGAGGTATTGCATATGCTCTGGCCAGGTTGAAGTAGACCGTATGCACTGTTTTACTCTGTCCATTGCTTCTGTGACTCTTTCAAAAAAAGTCTCTACCAGGCTGAGTAAACATTACCTGCTTTTGACAAATCTGAACTGATATGGATCCAGTGTTTGGAGGTTCTCTTTGTCCATACTGATTAACTCCATGATACTCCTTTCCATGTCGTTACATATGAAACTGGTCAGATGTTACGTGTCTGTAATTGCCACATTGTTTACAATTATGTCAGTGCATTGTGCTCCTTAGATTTTGAAAATAACTGAAAAGGGTCTTATGATTATCTTTGTCTTGGGTGGCTATCTTTGCCTCAGATGTGGCTTTGATGGATTGAACTAGGCACATGAGTTGTTTAGTTTAATGACAAGAGCTCTGTTAATATGGGAATTACTCTTCCTACCTTTGGCTGCTATTTTCTTCTTTTTATTGTATAGGTTGTTATATTATAATTCCATCATGGGGGTTTCTCACTTGTTTGTGCAGAGAACAACTGCATCCATGTAGATGTTCATCGTGTTTCACTGTTGCAGTCATTACATTTGGGTCAGTTAATAATTGTATTACTTGTGGGAAGCAAATACCTCATAAGGATTTTAATTTGTACTGTATTCCTTGCCTAGGCCCTGACCACGACGTACCTTACTGACGTTTTTTTGCTTTATTTAATCAGCGTACTATCCGTCGTCGGTACATTTTTGCTTCAAAATATTTCGGTTCTCAGTTTAATTATCCAGAAATAACGTTGGTTAGCCATCCGAGTACCGGAATACCGAAAAAATGCAAAGAAAAATTCAGAGACAGGCCGTTGAGGCCCAAAACTGCCGACGACGCTTCTAAGCCAGGCACCAGTTCGCCGGTACTCAGTGAGGCGCTTTCGCAGCCCCTGATACCCACTACTTCTGATTCGCAGGCCTCTACTGAGACCCATTCGGAGTCCGGTATGCCGCGAGATGCTTCACATATGGAACCCGCAGATGTCTCTACCTTGGATGAGTCTGGAGCCGCTGAGCAGGCACCGGCTTCTGAGGGTGTTTTCAGGCCTTCAGATTTGCATATTAAACCGACTCCAGCTTCAGTGCGAAGGCCTAAATCTCGATCTATGTCTAAAAAAATGACGCCCAGTCCACATGTTCAGGCCCCTATGCCTAAAAAACAAATGATCAAAATGGCTGAAGATTTAATTACTCTAATCAGGGGTAGTCAACCCCCCCCCCCCCTCCAGGAGGCCTAGGATTGAATTTGACTATGAATCTTCTGAACAGGACTTTGTTTCTTCTGACTCTTCTAATGATCTGGATTTGCCCATACCTACTTACGAGGACTCTGATGCCGAGGATTCGATTCCCTCTGCTTCTCTGCCTGGGCATTTCTCTTTTGGGGAAACTTTATATACCTTAAGGGAGCATTTCCACTGGGAAAGTCAGGATTTCTCTGAATCCAAAAAGAGGCTTAGGGATTTCCTTCTTCCTCAGCATAGGCCTTTGGCTATACCTCCTGTACTAGATATTGTTGATGGTGTGTTTTTGGAATCCAGTGTGGCCTCTGATTCCTTGCCTCCAGCTCCTAGCAAACCAGACAGGTACTACAGGGTTCCTGTGTCCCACAAATTCCTTTTCAAAAATCCTGTTGCGGACCCTGAAACAATTTCTCAGGGGCCCAAGGGCATTAAGGCTTCTACTGCTAAAAATCCTACCCCTTCTGATAGAGACTCCAGGGCGCTGGATAGATTGGGTAAAAAGGTTTATACTTCTGCAACCTTAGCAATCAGGGCTTAAACTGTCAATTCCATATGCTAAAATATCAACAGCATATCATGGGACTGCTTAAACAGAAAATGATGTTGATTTCTGACTGTGTGGAGAATAAAGATTTGCAGGATTTATTGCAGTCATCTGAACAAGTTGGCAAACATACTTTGCAATGTGTTTTTGATTCTTTAGAGGCCTCTTGTAGGGCTGCTGTTACTGGATCTGTGCTTAGAAGGCATGCTTGGCTTAAGGAGTAATCTCTGCCTGATCATGTTAAAGCAAAACTTTTGGATGCTCCTTTACAGCAGGATCGCTTATTTGGCAATAAGGCTGAAGAAGTTCTAAAAAAGATGGAAGGTAAAGCTAACTCTATGCAAACTGTGAAAGATTTCTTACAAGTACAACCTCCTAGATTTAGTAGGCATTGGCCTACTAAGAACTGGTCCTTTCCAGCTCCTTCCAGAGCCACTACGGCCAAATCCAGACATTCCAAAACCACCAGGTTTCAGTCCCAAGGGACTTTCAGAACTAAACAATGGGATGCTTCCTCTTCCAAATCTGGAAACAACAAGGCACTACCCTATGGTAAACAGCCTCAATGACTTCCCTTTGAAATTACCAAGCACTTACCTCTTAGCCACCCCTTTGGGGGGAAACTGGCTCTTCATTCAAGAAACTAGCAACTTATAACCCAAGATAAATGGGTTTTGAATATAGTGTCCCAGGGATACAGATTTAATTTCCACACCCTGCCAACTCCAAACGGGTGGCCAGACCTACCCCCAAATCAGTTGGCAGAAGCTCAGAAACAAGTACTTTCCCTCCTAAACATGGGGGCAATTCAACTAGTACCAGAAGAGGAAAAGGGACAAGGTTTCTATTCCAGACTTTCCCTGGTACCCAGAAAAGACAAATCATGGTGTCCAATTCTGGACCTCTCTACTCTAAACACATTTCTGGACATTCCAAAATTCAAGATGCTGACTCTTCACCAGTTACTTCCTATGCTAGGCAGGGATGCCTGGTTGGCAACTCTCAACTTAAAAGAGGCTTACCTGCATATCCCAATCAGGGAATCTTGCAGAAAATTCCTACACTCCAAAGCAGGCTGCATGCATTATCAATTCTCTGCACTGCTCTTTGGCTTGTCTACTGCGCCCAGGGTATTCACAATGTGCCTGGCCTCAGTAATTGCATTTTGCAGGCAAAGAAATATTCAAATATATCCTTACCAGGACGATTGTCTAATTCAGGCAGAAAACCAGACCATTCTTCTAAAACATCTGGCATTTGTAAAAAGAGTTCTAACCTGCCTAGGGTACACCATAAACTAAAAGAAATCTCAACTGGTACCCTTTCAAAAAATTACATTCCTGAGTGCAAGCTTGAATACAACTGCCCAGATGGCTTTCCTTACGCCAGAAAAGCAAATTAATTTGGTGACTTACTTCAAACAGGTGGCCACAAAAACCCTGCTATCTGCAAGGCAAATACTGTAAGCCTTGGGGTTCATGGCCTCATGCATTCTTCTAATTCCATATGAAAGACTGTATATGAGGAAACTTCAGTGGTACTTAAAAAGTTTATGGAGTCAACATTGTCACAGCCTGGAAGCAATGATTCCTATCATACCTTGCCTGCGCCTAGAGTTCTATGGTGGGCAGAGACCTGCCATCAAAACAAGGGACTGCCATTCACATCACCCCCTGCCGCCCAAACCCTAACTACAGATGCATCAGATTGTGCTTGGGAGGCTCATCTGGCAGGGAAGTGCATTCAGGGCAAATGGAGCCCAAATCAAATGCACCTTCATATCAATCAAAAAGAAATGCTAGCTGTACAGAATGCACTGACAGCCTTCAAGGACTACCTTCATCCAGGACAATTGCTGATAAAGATGGACAACACCACGGTTATGTGGTACATATGCAGGGGGGTACACATTTCTACCCCCCTCTGCAGACTAGCCATGGCTTTTGTGAAATACGGCCTTGAGCTACCAAGTACAACTACAAGCTCAATTCCTGCCAGGAAAGCAGAATGTTCTGGCAGACGAACTAAGCAGAAATCTCATGGACCCTCACGAATGGAAACTGGAACCAGGGATTTTCAACATGTTGACATGCAAATGGGGGAGCCCAGACATTGATCTTTTTGCCTCACCTCAGAACTACCAATTGGACAAATTTTGCACACAAGAACTCATCACAAAAAAGCCTGGAAAGTGGATGCTCTGTCCTTCAGCTGGAAAAACCTATCGGTCTACGCCTTTCCCCCTCTGCCTTTGCTCACCAAAGTTCTACTAAAAGTCAAACAGGACAAACCAAAAATGATTTTGATTGCTCCAGACTAGCCTCGCCAACACTGGTACCCACTCCTGCGCAGTGTGTCACACATTTCTCCATGCACCTGCCTCGGACACCTTCCTTACTGTCTCGGCAGGAGAACCAAATTCTGCACCCTCAGCTCCAAACATTGAATCTTGCAGCCTGGCTAATCCCTTAAATTCACCATTCGCATCCCTCAGCAAACCTGTGATGGATGTCATTTTGGAGGCGAGAAGACCTAGTACTAGAAAATCTTGTGCTGACAAATGGAAAAGATCCTGTGCCTGGAATCAATCTCAAGGGATGAGCATAGCAGTGCCCAATTTACCTCCGATTTTGCAATACTTAACTGAGATGCTTCACAAGAACCTGTCTTTTTCTTCCATAAAAATCCATGCCTCAGCCATTTCAGCTCATTACAACACAGACCCCCCCCCTCTTCTCTCATCCTCTTCTAAAGCAGTATCTCAGAGGGGCCAAAAACTTGAGACCACCCAGGAGAGCTCCAACCCCTGCCTGGGACTTTAACTTTGTACTGGAGAAACTCGCTCTACCTCCTTTCGAGCCAGCTGGAACTGCAGACTTAAAATTTCTTTCCTGGAAAACAGCCTTCCTTTTAGCAATCACTTCAGCTAGAAGGATATCTGAATTACAGGCCCTTATGGCAGTGGAGCCTTTCATCATCTTTCATGCGGACAGGGTGTCACTCAGGACCAACCCATCATTCATGCCCAAGGTGGTATCCAGTGTGGCTCTTAATCAATCCATTCATTTGCCAACTTTCTTTCCCAATCCACAGAACAAGGGAGAGTGGAGTCTGCATGCATTGGATGTACACAGACAACTTAGATTTTACTTGGGCAAGACTAAATCTCGAAGAAAATCTGAACAACTGCTGGCAGCATTTGCTACAGGGGCAGAGGGGAAGGCTATTTCAAAGCAAACCATTTCTAAATGGATTAGCCATTGTATTCATTTCTGTTATAAGCACCATGGAAAACCTATCCCCCAGGGGATCAGATCTCATTCCACCAGGGCTGCATCTACTTCAGCAGCCTTTCTCAGAGGTGTTTCTACCAGGGATGTTCTACAAGCTGCTACCTGGAGTTCAGTTCATACTTTCACCAAGCATTGTCACTTACCAATTTTCTCTAAATCCAGAGCTGGCTTTGCCACTGCTGTTTTGCAGGGTCTTATAGCTGGTCTTAATGCTGTATAAATCCATCCTCCCAACCTTAGCTTTGGGAATCTACCCAAATGTAATGACTGCAACAGTGAAACACGATGAACATAGTATAGTTATGTACACTTACCATAAATGTAGATGTTCGAGTGTATTCACTGTTGCAGTCCTGGTTACCCTCCCTCCAGGCCCCTGTTTTTCTTTTACTATACCTCTTCTTTCTTTTACTATGCTTAAAAGCCTTTTTGGTGTATTTGCTTTTGTTTGGAGGTATATTTTTGTATTTCTAATTATATATATATATATATATATATATATATATATATATATATATATATATATATATAGCTCCCCATTTGGGGGGCACCCGACATCTGGGGCAAGAAAAACTGATGTAATAGCATCGGCTGCATGTTTTATACCTCTGATGACCTGACGTCATGGAAGAAGGGGCAGCAGCCGACGCAGGATCCAAGACTTTGTTAATCAGGCCGACTGAGGGCAACCTGCCAGCAGATTACCCAAATGTAATGACTGCAACAGTGAATACACTCAAACATCTACATTTATGGTAAGTGTACACAACTGTACTTTTTTTACATGCTGGTACAGTTCCATGGTGTAGGCTTCCACATAAGCAGCAGAATTTTCAGGGTTTGGTGAGGATTTGAAGCTTGGCAAAGTACTGCTTAGGAACTGATAGTTTGTCTTTGAGAAGTTTGTAAAGGTACCATGGGTAGAGGGAGCCTCTGGTTTCAATTTTATTTTAAATGTGTCTGTTTTATGGCCATACCTAACAAGGGATGAAGATATACAAGGAATGGTGTAAGATGCTCCCATGTGGTAAGGACAAGATCTAAGATGTTGTTTCCTATAGTTTGTTGCCTAATTGTTCCATGGCATTTGTTTTGACAAAGACCAGGAATCTCTGTTTGTGCATTAGTCATGGTGCAAGTTAGTCAATAGATGAGTAGTTAAAATTCTCTTGGAAGATGATGTTTGGATTAATAAGTATTGGGATTAAGACTCCAGCTCTTGTAGATGTATCTTGTGGTTTTCTTGGGTCATAGAGGGGGTTCTGTAGTAGCCAGTATGTAGTAACGGACCTTCCTGATAGTGATTTGGGCATGAAGAAGCATCAGGCAGCCGTTGATGATAACCTTTCACAGACAAAGACTGAGACACCACCACCTTTTTTCCCTCCTGCCCAGTCATTGGTCCAAATGTGTGGAAAGCATTATAGCCCTGGTGACCCAGAATACGCTCCACCAGTTTAAACCATGTCACAGACACTACATCAATATCTGCCTTCCAGGTTGAGGAGAACTTGTTTATGCTTCGTATTTTCAGTTGGTTGTTTCATTATGTTGGTATATTTATCCAGTTTGCATTGCCTAAAAAAGGTGTAATAGGAGTGAACAAGGTCTTTGCCAATGTACAAAACCACACAGGGGACAGTTACAGGCCATCCCTGACGTAGCAGTGAGGTCTGTTGAACGTATCCTCCCAGGCTTACAAATATCGGACCCTCCTTGGAATGACACCAGAAACTAAGCCAGTTATTAAAGCCAGTTATTTATTTATTTATCTTTTGCTTATATTGTGATACCATTCTTGGAGGAGGTAGAATGATGTCCAGTGCTAAGCTCATCAGGCTCTGGGATTCATGGCATCTTGCATCCTACTAATCCCATGTGCAAAGCTGCATATGAGGAAACTTCAAGGGTACCTGAAAAACCGATGGTCTCAACACAGCCACAGTTTGGAAACAATAATACCACTAATTCCATGTCTTCAAAAGGAATTTCTGTGGTGAGCTCAAGCATGCCAAACAAACACAGGTCTCCCATTCTGCAAGCCTTAAGCAAATCAAGTCATCACAACAGACGCCTCGGACTACGCCTGGGGGGCGCACATGACAGATCGGTGCATTCAGGTCAAATGGTCCCAAAAAGAAAAGCACCTTCACATCAATCAAAAGGAAATGCTAGCAGTAATAAATGCTATTATAGCTTTCAAAGACCTTCTGCATCCAGGTCAACTATTGATAAGGACAGACAACACCACGGTAATGTGGTACATAAACAAACAGGGAGGAACCCATTCATACCTCCTATGCAGACTGGCCATGTCACTTTGGAACATGGCCCTGGAATTACAAATCGAACTTCAAGCACAGTACTTGCCAGGCAAGGAAAACACGCTGGCAGACAACCTAAGCAGAAATATGACAGATCCACACAAATGGAAGTCGCATCCTCAAGTTTTTACAGAGATAATTCAAGCATGGGGAAGGCCAGACATAGATCTCTTTGCTTCCCACAAAAATCACCAATTGACAAAATTCTGTTCAAGGACTTTCCATCCACAGGCCTGGAGAGTGGACGCTGTCTCTTTCAGTTGGACAACAATGACAATTTATGCCTTTCCACCTCTTCCTCTGTTGCCCAAAGTTCTATTAAAAACCAGAGCAGACAGACCAAAGATGATTCTCATTGCTCCAGACTGGCCAAGACGGCACTGGCACCCACTCCTGAGGAGCCTGACGCATTCCCCTCCATGGACCCTACCTCTAATGCCTCTTCTTCTAACTCAGCACAGCTTCAAAACTTTTCACAGTCAGCTGAAAACACTCAGTCTGGCCGCATGGAAGATTCCTTAACATCACAACAGAACCTACTGTCCAAGGAGGTGCAGGATGTCATTTTGGAGGCTAGAAGGCCATCTACTAGAAAAGCTTACTCTGCAAAATGGAAACGGTTTTGTGCCTGGAATGAGAAAAAGGGCCAGAATCCTGGAAAACTAAATTTACCTCAAATATTACAGTATCTAGCTGAGCTGCTAAGCAGTGGACTTTCATTCTCCTCCATCAAAATCCATGCCTCAGCCATTTCTGCAGAATACAACACTGATCCACCTTTATTCTCTCACCCCCTCTTAAGACAGTTCCTCAGAGGGGCAAAAAATATAAACCCCCCAAGGAAACAACCAATACCTGCTTGGGATCTCAATTTCATTCTAGAAAAGCTGACCTTGCCTCCTTTTGAGCCAGCTGCCTCAACAGATTTGCAATATTTGTCCTGGAAAACAGCTTTCCTTCTGGCCATCACCTCAGCTTGTAGGGTATCAGAACTACAAGCCCTCATGCCTTTTATCATCTTCCATCAGGACAGAGTTTCCTTATGAACCAACCCGTCCTTTATGCCAAAGGGTGGTATCCAGGGTAGCTTTGAATCAGGCTATACACTTACCTACCTTTTACCCTAATCCTCAAAACAAAGGGGGGAGACTACTACATTCCTTGGACATCCACAGACAGCTGCGTTATTATTTGGACAGAACAAAGCCTTTCAGAAAATCAGAACAGCTCTTTGTGTCCTATGCTATAGGAGCTCAAGTACTAATCTATGAACCTATGAACCTATAAGGGAAGCCAATTTCCAAACAGACAATCTCAAAATGGATAGCCCACTGCATATGCTTTTGTTACTCTTTTCATGGTAAAACTGTACCTGCAGGCATCAGAACTCACTCCACAAGGGCCACAGCTACCTCTGCAGCTTTCCTCAGAGGAGTTCCTACCAAAGATATTTTGGAAGCAGCCACTTGGAGTTCTGTGCATACCTTCTCCAAGCACTACCACCTACCATTATACTCCAAAACTAGAGCAGGCTTTGCCACTGCAGTCTTGCAGGGCATTCTGGCTCCTCCTAGTTCCACCTAGTGCCTACCACCCCTTTCTTAGCTTTGGGATTCTACCCATCTGTTATGACTGCAGCTGTATGCACGATGAACATAGTACAGTTTTGTACCTACCATAAATGTAGATGTTAGAGTGCTAATACAGCTGCAGTCCAGGGCTGCAGTCCAGGTTTCCCTCCCTCCTTCCCCTCTTGGGATAGGCCTATTGGCTAACACCTCCTCATACAACCTGATTGGGGTATTCTTTTATGGTGTATTTGCTTGCAACTACTGTATTTTGATTACATTGCATTGCTTTATTACACCAATTTATGTATTGCCTTCCTTCTGGGGGCACCTGACATCTGGGGCAAGAAAAACTGAAGAAAATGGCGTCTGCTGGTTCTTTTATACCCCTGGCGCACTGACGTCAGGGAAGAAGCGACGACAACCGACGCCGGACCTAGACTTTGGAATTCGGCCGACCGAGGACCCGCCTGATGGCAGGAGAACCCATCTGTTATGACTGCAGCTGTATTAGCACTCGAACATCTACATTTATGGTAGGTACAAAACTGTACTTTGCTACTGTAACTGCAAGATAATGACACCAAACCAGGCAGAAATTGCAAGTAAATGTACTTATGATTAAAATGGAGTAATATGTGCTTAAATGGTTAAATGAGACATACCCCACAGAATATCAAAATAGTGACATTATTGTGAATAAAACTAGAAAGCTATACCCTTAGACCAGACAGAAATAACCACCAGTAATTTTTCTGGTACTTTTCCGTTATCGGGGCAACACTTTAAACGTGGTAGCTGGTGGTTGAAATCATCGCACAGCTGCTTATTTTGTGTATTATTGTAGTGTTAGTGTAAGCTAAATCATACCTGTTGATAAATTGGAAAGAATTCTGTCTTTTTAGTTTTGATGAAACAAATACTGCTGCACATTAGTAATGCTTTCGTACACATTAAAAAAAAAAAAACCTTAAGAGCTAACAGCTGTGTGAGCATTCAGAGTGCCAGCTACCGCTTTTAAAGTCTTTGTTACATATTTTTAAAGGCTTACATTACAGAGAGGTGAAGGGGTGCTAGGCCCTGTTACAAACTGTATTACAAAACAACCCCACAGAAAAGCTATGCAGCTCCTGTTAATCCCGCCAACAGTAACTATTGCCAGCAAATCAGATCTTCCATCTCTAAAAACAGTCATGAAAGGCTTACATTAGGGAGAAGTGAGTGGGTGCTATTCTCTATTACAAATGTTATTAGCAATAACAAAAAAAAAAAGAGAAAAGTGATGCAGCTCCTGTCAATCCCCCTTACAGTAAATGTTGCCAGCAAACCAAATCTTTCATGGTAATATCATATTTTATTTGTATAGGTCTAGAGAAACAATAGCTAGATCTGCAGTTCTCCATTATCATTTTCAAAGCTGTCCTTAATATGAAAATGTAGGGTATGTGACTGGTTTTGCTTATTTAACTTTAATTAGGAGATCTGACATGTGAAGGCTAGAGAGATCTGGTTGGCCAAGAGACTTGGGGAAACTAACAGCTGTGCCGAGGATTCAGAGTGCCAGCTACTTCATTTAAAGTATTGCCTTGACAACGGTAACAACCTTGCCTTCTAGTCAATTAAAGAAAAGTAACATTCACTAAGTAAACACACAAAGACAGTGTAATAGTGCATTTATGCACATACTTGTATACAGTGCAATGTTACTTTCACATAATTTGTTATCCTGGTAGCAGTCATATGAAATAAACCCCTTTCTAAGTTGTACATTTTAAAATGTTTTCATTTCCCAGGTTGAAAGGAATGTTGAAGAGAAGTAAGACTAAAACTTGTTTTATCTATAATATTTGCCACACGCTCGGAATTCAGTCATATCAGTTGATGATGTGTCTTTCACAGGTAGTTTCAATCCTGTCAATTTTACACTTATTTCACGCATCATGGATTATACTATCTGGCAGTTGCCAAAGGACAAAGACTCAGCAATTCAGTTTTTACAGGAGAAAGGAATTCTTTATAATGAAAGATTTTGTTCTAATAGGCACATTTTGAAGTTATGTGTCAGTAGTAAGGAAGCTCCCAAATGGCGTACTCATCATGTATTCCTTGAGAAAAAGGGTTTGCGAAGTCAAAACTGGTTTGAGGGGTCAGGCATCCCTTTCCTTACTGCTGTCAGATTTATTTACTTCTGGTGTCAGGAGTTGACATCTGTGGACTTTTGTGAACTACAATTACACATGAATCGTAACACTACTGTAGACTGGAACAACTATATGCGGGAGGTGTGTGCTACTGCTTTACTTTCACAGCTTTCTATAAAAAATTGGTGGATTAAACAAAATTGTGGAAGTAGCTAAAAGTCTTTTTACTAAAAGAAAAAGCAACACTGGCTGTGTTCTTCTTCAACAGTTGGTTTTTGGAGGATTGTGCCGGGAGTCCAAACAGTGCTTTCTGGTAGCTGTCCCTGACCGTTCAGCCCAACCCTTACTATCTGCCATTCAGGACAACATAGCAGAAGGTAGTATCATTCACTCAGACTGCTGGAAGGCTTGCAAGAGTGATGAATTAAGGGATGCTGGATATGAACATTTCAGTGTGAACCACAGCTACAATTCCGTGGATCCAGACATTGGGTGTCGTATACAAACTGTGGAGCGATTATGGGGCAGTACCAAGTGGTGTAATAAATGGCATTGGGGCAGTGCTAGACAACATCTAGACTCTTATTTGGCAGAAATTATGTAGATATGTGCCATTCCAAAATATTCATTGTTTTCAGCTATGTTGAAAGACATTTCAACTTTTATGCCTCCTGCTTAAGTGTTACTTCATGTGCTGTGATTACTTCATGTGCTATGATCCATGTTTATTCTACAAGTTATGTAATAAAAAAGTCCAGATTCACTTCCTAATGTTTAAAATGTAGTCTGCTACGTTTCTTTTACTTTTGAGGTGGTTGTCATGTAATGTCACTGTAAATTCTTCTTAGTGTGGTATGTACATGACAAGGAGCAGTACTGTCACTTGTTTAACTTGCATACTTTTTTGAACTTGAAGACCAGATTGTTACCGTTATCAGGGCAACACTTTAAAAGCACTAGCTGGTGCTTTAAAAAAAAACACTTCAGGGCTCACAGCTGTGCGAAGATTCCAAACACAAACTTCAGGGCTAAGAGCTGTGTGAGGATTCCGAGCGCCAGCTGCCACGATTAAAATATTCCTGTACCTATTTTTAAATGCGTAAATTAGGGAGAGATTAGGTGGTGGAAGTCCATATTACAATTGTAATTGACAAAAAGAAAAGTGATGCAGCTCCTGTTAATCCCCCCTACAGTAACTGTTGCCAGCAAATCACAGCTTCCATCAATAAATAGTGAGGATTCCAAGCATCTCAAGAAACAGGGTATGTGATTATGTTTTTGGTGATGAAACTTTAATAATGGGATGTGACATCTGAAGACTAGACAGAAGTGGTTGGCAAAAGAGACGAGACATAGGGATGATAACAGGTGTGCAAGGATTCCAAGCGCAACTACCGCGTTTAAAGTGTTGCCCCAATAATGGAAAAGTACCATTTTTTATAGAGAGAGTAAAAAGCTTTAAAAGAGCAACTAAACAGTATAAAATGCAGGTGATTGAAAGTGCAACAGTAGTAGACAATAAACAAATGAAATAACAGGGCTTCCTATCGAAATATTGGTATTCGAAATATTGAGTAACAACAAGCTGAAAAAAAGGCCTAAAAACCAAGTAAAAGAATTAATCTCAAAGATTGTTGTTCTTTAAACTTCTTTTTTGTGGGGGGACAAGGCACCCACACCCCCAAACTTATATATACTGACTCTGAGGTTACCATACCTTGGAGAAAAAGGAATATCTAGAGAAATGGCAATCTTTGACTTTGTATATGCAAGTCTGTTTTTCAGCCATTTAGTCTGAGTTTGACATTTCAAATGGTTACCAGTAATTGCTTTTTTCCTTCCCTTTTTGATGAAAACCATAGCTTGGAATGCCTGGAGGACACCAAGATTAGAGCAGTTTGTATCTGTCAATTCAGGGCTTTCCACACTTCTCAGAGTCTTGAGTAAAAAATTACATGGCAATCAGAAGCCAAGTATACCGTTAAGTAGTCCACAGCATTAACAGCTGTGAAACACTTTGCTGTGCAACACTTTTGTTGTTCTTTGGGAAACAGAGTAAAGTCTTCTGAAACTGTAAATAGATTTCTGATGCAGTTTTGTATGGCTTCCACAAGTGGGTTAACACAGTAGTGTTTCCCGTATAGGCAAACCACAGCGTTTAATTTTGATTTTATGCAGAAATAAGGTCCAAAATAATATAAGTATATGCTCATTTTAATTTTACTGATATTGGATCAGGGATGTATTGCTAGACGCTGAATGGTGAGGATGCTTAACAAATTTTTAACCTTCTCAAGAATTTTCAATTGTTTTCCATGTTTTGTCTAAGTTTCTATCAGGTACTGCTCTCCTTATTTATAAACAGTTGAGTAGTCATATACACTTATGCACTCATGTACAGTCCCCTTTCAATACTCAGACTGTTGCAAAGAATGATTGACACTGACAGGACCATATTGGCTGCTTTGATGTTTCTTTCTAGATCTCTGTCCATGGTTTACTGTCCTCTTCCTTAACAGTAGATCTGAAGTAGGAGATTCATTTGTCTGCAACCTGTGGGTTATGGATCCGATATCGGATCCGAACCGGCATGGTTTTCCAGCTATGGATCCAAGCTCTCAGCTCCTCCCCTCACCCATAATGCCCTGCTCTACCCTCATGACCCCAGATCTATGGTGACTGGATTTGTTTCTCAAGCTCTCAAGCTAAGTGGTAGTTTTATTGTTAAATTTCAGAAATTTGAAGTTTGTATTCTTTTTTTGAGTGAAAGTGTAGGTTTCCCCTTTGATATTTTTACTTTCTAGAGTTAATCTAAAAGTTTTATCCCTCCCCTCGCTGTTGACGTAGAGTGTGTGTGTTGGGCCTGTGTGTGTATTGGTTGTTTAGTTACTTTAGTTTGGTAACTACTTTTTTTAGACTAGGATGGCAGACCAACCCAAGTCTATTTTGTGGCCATAAGCTTTCCCCAGCTGATGGCCACACTCGTGTTAGATGCCTGGGGTTGAACACCTCACATCTGGATGTTCCATTTGTGCAGGGTTCAACCCAGGGCATTGAAGGAGCGGAGGTCCAAGCTTGTTTTGGGGCCTTTTTTTACCGGGGACGGCTCCGACCTCCGTTCCTTCCGTTATTCTGCACCCTCCTCCCTCCTGGGACTCAACCTCCCGCTTCTGGTTCGGAGGAGAGGGATGCTAAGAAAAGGACCGGAGGGAGAAGCACCATGCGGCCGAGACCTCTGTTTTGGCCCCGCCAGCCAAGCGGGCTTCTCCCCGCCCGGGCTCGGTCTCCTCCTTCCGGTCTCCTGTGTGTTTTCACTGGGACCTGAGGAGAAGGAGACCGAGGCTATCGAGGAGGCACTCCAGGCCTACCGGTAGCCTCGCCGAGATCCACGATGCTGATCTGGACCGGATGATGAAGGTTCATCCAGGCCCAGATGCAGATGGGAGTGTTTGCCTCCCTCTGGGGAGCTCAACACCCTTTTAAACCGATTGCTCCTTCTCCGACCCGCCGGATCCGCCCTGCCCTCGCTCGGAGCCTGGATCCAGCCTCGGATCCGGGGATTGATGTAGTGGAGAGGGCCCTGTTGAGGGTCTCCTCCCTCTGCACTGTGCCAGGCTTCCACCATCCTGCCCTGGGACAGCCCGCTTCTGTGCCCCAAGTTGCTCCAATGGAACAAGTTGCTGCTTCGCAGGAGTCCTCTGACAGGCCCCCAGAGGATGTCCGAGGCACATTGACTCCCCAGTCTCACGAAGACACGGACTTGGAGGAAGGGAAGGCTCCCCACGGTCACCCCCGAGGATGTCCATTTGGAGACATCATGGAAATGTAAGAGGGGTGGTCTGCCCCAAGTTTTCCTCGAGTCCGTGTTCTTGGAGGCATTTGAAGCGGGCCCATCTACCTCTTGGGTGTCCTCCTGGTGGACCTCATTACCACCAGGGTGTGGAAGGAACCGACACACGTGGAGCCAATTCCTAAGAGGCCCGATAGGATCCTTAGCCCACCGTCGATGCCATGTGGGGGGGCCCCACCAGAGGAACTTGCTCAGGAGAGTCCTCAGTCCATCCCGCAAGGAGTCTCGGATGATGGACGCTTGGGGAGCGGATGTTTAGTTCAGCGACCTGGATGCAGCGAGATCTCATTAAAGAATACGCTGCATCTCCCCAGAGTCCATGTCGGAGGAGGACAGGGTGCTGTACCCTATGGCCTTAGGTCAGTTACACAACACCTCTATGCGGCTACTCTCCTAGTCACTTTTGATGGTTCTGCTCTTTGGCAAAACCGGAAGGGGGGAAGACGCTCTCTCGCCGCCCCGGGCCTCTTCTGCACCCCAGAGGCCCTACTCTAGGAACCAAAGGGTCAGAAGAAGATGTGGTTCCGAGTCGCAGCTAGTCCCCAGCCTGCTCGACAACCAGTCCTTCCGTGGCAGAGGAGGACAGGGAGACGCTCTAGAGGCGTAGCCCTAGAGGGGCTCCCAGAAACTTCGGGTCCAGGTGAGGGGTTGCCCAGCTGCTCCACTCTGGAGGCAGTCGGGGCGTTTTCGGGGCACCTAGCGGCATGGGAGTCCATAACATCAGACCGCTGGGTTCTCCAAATCATATCCAGAGGATATCGCATCCTTTTCTTCACTTTCCAAAGTTGAAGTCCCTCCCAGACGTTCCACCCGGGGGGCCGCTTTGGCAGAAATTGGCCATCTGCTAAAGGCCCAGCCCGTCCCCCAGACCAGATCGGATCAGGGTTCTACTCCAGGTTCTTTTAGTGCCAAAGAAGACGGGGAACTAAGACCAATTCTAGACCTTTCTCTTGAATCTGGCAGTCCCCAAGGAAAAATTCGAATGGGCACTCTGCAATCTATTCTCCCCTTCTGGGAGAAAATCACTGGATGCTCGATAGACCTCAAAGCACATCCTGATGGACAGGCCCAGGAGGTTCCTCCGCTTCGGGAGCCAGTCACTACCAGTTCGGGTCCTTCCCTTTGGTCTCACCACAGCCCCAGGGTGTTCACCAAAGTATTAGCAGTGGTAGCGGCCCACCTGAGGCTTCAGGGGTGCAGGTCTTTCCCTACCTGGACGACTGGCTTCTACCACCCCAACAAGGCATCTACTAAGACTCCTTTCTCCATCTTGCTCCTTTTCTGGGCATCACAATAAATACAAAGAAATCCAACCTGGCTCTACACAGCTCTTAGATTTTATAGGGGCCAGGCTAGACACAGAGCCTTCCTCACCGCGGACAGAGTTCAAAATCTGCAGCTCCAGGTGCAGGCCATTCTCCACTCAACTTCTGTTCCGCAGAGTTGGTCCTGAGGGCTCTAGGGTCCATGGCGCCTGCTATAGCACTTCTCCCTCTTGCCAGGCTCAATATGCATCCTACAGTGGACTCTCTTAGTACAGTGGTCTTACCTTGCTCTCCTATGCATCATCCCATTGCGATCAAGGCGCCAGTCCCTCTTGTGGTGGCTTCACCTCCAGTTCTCCACAGGCCCATTTTGTTTTTCTGCTTCTCTCTCCACACACGGTGACGACGCCCCCCCGCCTCAGGGGGGGACACATTTTTGAGCGCCCCGTCCCCAAGCGCGTGGAGCGATTCAGAGACCTTACTGCATATCAACATTCTAGAGATGAGCGGTGCTCTTGGACTTTCTTCCCTTGGGAACAATTGCGATTCAATCGGACAACATGTCTGTGGTCTGGTACATCAACAAGCAAGGGGAACAAGGTCTTACCCTCTTTGTCGAGAAGCCATGAGAGTTTGGGAATGGGCAATCTCCACCAACAACGCACATTCCGGTCGGTCCAACATCCTAGCGGACAAGCTCAGTCGCACCATTCTGACCCCACGTGGTCTCTCAATTGTCAAGTAGCGATATTCACACGGTGGGGAACTCCTTCATGCGATCTTTTTGCCTCTCCTCAAACACCAAGTGCGACAGTTTTTTGGCCGCTGATACCTCCTCCCGGAGGTTCCCAAGAGACGCTCTGGTGCATGCTTGGCCACCCGGTCTTCTGTATGCTTATCCACCCTTGCCTCTGATGCTCCAAGTTCTTCAAGCTCGGGTGGGTTGCAGAATGATTTTCATTGCTCCGTTTGGCCTCGACAGATCTGGTTCCCCTTCCTAAGGTCTCACTCGGTGAATCCTCCTTGGATTCTAGATCCCATTCGGATCTGATATCCCATCCATCCTGCACCTCCCTCCGAATCTGGACAACCTGAAGCTGACCGCTTGGCTGCTCCAGTTCCACTCTTGATCAGGACTCCACCTGTTAAGGCAATTCTGGTGGCAGCTCATAAACCGTCCACTAGGAAGGTCTACCGCAGCAAGTGGAAATGGTTTTCTTTGCAAGGCCTGAATCCCCTTAGTGCTTGACTTTCTAACCACTCTTTTAACGATGGTGCCAGCAGTTCCACAGTCAAAGTACAACTGGCGGCAATTTCTCATTATCACATTGGCCATGACTCTAACCCTCTTATGTCAGCCAAGTTGTGTAAAATTTTCCTTAAAGGTACTTTTCTTCTCAGGCCCCCTGTAAAACAAGCGGTTCCTCCTTGGGACCTCTCTTGGTTCTCCAGGCCTTGACCGCCCCTTCAACCAGCGGCTATGGTGGATCTCAAATTCTTGTCTTACAAGACAGCCTTTTGGTAGCCATTACATCGGCCAAGAGAGTTTCAGAGCTTCAAGCATTATCAGCTAAACCTCCTTACTTGGTTTTTCATCCGGACCGTGTCTACCTCAGGACCAACCCGTCCTTTCTTCCTAAAGTTGCTTCTGAAGCAAACATCAATCAGTCCATTAACCTCCCTGTTTTCTTCCCTAAATATGAAAACAAAGGTGAATATAAGCTTCACTCATTAGATGTCCACAGGCAACTTAGATTTTATCTAAACAGGACGGCTGGTCATAGGCAATCCGACCAGTTGTTTATTTCCTTTGCAAAATTTAATTTGGGCAAGCCAATTTCTAAAGTTTCTCTGTCCCGCTGGATTTCACAGTGCATCTTATTGGCCTATCAAGCTTCAGGAAGGGGAGGGTGTTCATGCCCATGCAACCCGGTCAGTAACCACCGCCGCAGCCTGCAAGGGTAGGATGCCTCTAGATGATATTTGTGCAGCAGGGCTTCATCTCATACTTTTATCTCCCACTATAAGTTGGATCTTGCATCTAGGGTAGAGCATCCTTTGGCTGAATATCCTTCCATGATGGCCACCCAAGGTTCAGGTAGCTGGGGACTCTGTCCCACAGGTTGCAGACATATTAATCTCCTACTTCAGATTTAGAAGTTATGTACTCACCATAACGTTCCATCTGAGTAGGTATATTCATTTGTCTGCAACCATCCCGCCCTCCTATCCCCCTGGCCTTTCAGTTTCCTGCATATTATCTGTTACCCTTTTCAGGGTGTTGTTGCTGTTGGCAAACTCGATCTGAGGTCATGAGGGTAGAGCAGGGCATTATGGGTGAGGGGAGGAGCTGAGAGCTTGGATCCATAGCTGGAAAACCATGCCGGTTCGGATCCGATATCGGATCCATAACCCACAGGTTGCAGACAAATGAATATACCTACTCAGATGGAACGTTATGGTGAGTACATAACTTCTAAATATATAAAATCCCATTAAATAATTTCCAGTACCATTATATCTGTGATCTTTGGTTCATATTATTGTCGTTAAAGTGAAGATGGAAATGATCTCATCTCATCTCATTTGGATATTGATGTGATTTTTACCTTTCTCACTGCATTACTGGCCTTCAGTCCCAGTTAATTAAAATGTTCTCCTTTCCTGTGCGGTTTTGTGGCAGCATCCCAATATGTCAGATCATCAGGTAGATTCTACTCTACATTGAAGGAAACATTGCAGACTATCAAGATCTTAGTCACCAGATATAGCTAGGGCAAGGAAAAAGGCAGACAAATCCCATAATACTTCCAGAGTATGCTCTTATAGTTTGATGGTGTATGAATATACAGTGAAGTGAACAGGTAACATTTGCTCATATGTATGTAGCATTAAGTGTATTCTAGTGCAAATAGTACCATAGATCAAATGCTGTTAGCTAGCTGGTGTCCATCAGAAGAAAAGCACCACAGAGTCTGGTTTCATTACCCAAAAGAGGAAAGTAGAATAAGCCCTTATTTGCTTGGAACTTCTTTCCCTAGCTTATCCCTCTGAAGCTGAGGCTGCTAGATGAACACAAGTCTGTAGTAGTATAGATGCTTGCTTTGCCTATGATAATGGGTCATTTGCAGAAATGTAAAATGTAAGGTATAGATTAACAGTACAAATTGTCATTTTTTATTTCAGGATTATAAAATGAGCAGTAACCCATGTGGACATTGTCTAATAATCAACAACATGATATTCCAGGATAACATTAAGCACCCCAATCGACTTGGTTCCAATATTGACTGCAATAAATTGGAAAATCTTTTTAAATCATTTAATTTCCTTGTGACT
The DNA here is from genome assembly GCF_019279795.1 of Protopterus annectens. Taxonomy (NCBI): domain Eukaryota; kingdom Metazoa; phylum Chordata; order Ceratodontiformes; family Protopteridae; genus Protopterus; species Protopterus annectens. Next base: position 1,744,905,018 of record NC_056728.1, read on the forward strand.
GTGTACACCAATCTAAAGAAGATGGTAAGTTGAAATCAGAATAAGACTGTAATATGAAAAATAAACATACATACCAAAACTGTTATGTCTGAAAACTGTAATTGATGTGGTTGGGATATGCTTGATTATGGCTTCATAATAATAATATATTCCTGACATTTTGAATACTTGTTGTAATGTGTGTATGCGTCTTTGTGTCTGCATTTGTATATGTATGTGTTCATACTTGTAGAATTTTATGTAGAGTTATAGAATGCCACTGACATGAGCTGATTTTCAAGTCATTGCAACTGATTCTAGCTCAATTTCTACCACTCGTTCAAAGTAGAATTCTTGTTGGTAACAGAATTTCTCCAGTGTAGTTCTTAAAATCCATGTTTTTTTTTTTTGTTTTGTTTTGTGTGGTAAATCCCATCTCTGTTTCTTTAGCTTGGAAGCCCTTGTCAAAGACCTACAACTTAAGTTTTGAATCTGTTTGTTTCCCCCATGTATTACTCTGTCTCTTTTTCTTTCTTGGATGGGCAGGAGATGGAGCAAGAGGAACTGGCAGTGTCATACTGTGATCAGACTGAGATGTTTTTTTTTTCAGTACATGTACTTTTCTTTGGTTTGCCATTATATTGTGACATCAATACTAAAACATGCAAGGTCTTTGTCTTCCATGGTTGATGTAGATGTCTGTCAAACAACTACAATTCTTTGTTTCTACTAAGGCTGAATCAAACAGTCCACATTACTGTATTCCTTCTATTTGGGAGTAGTCAGCTTTCAACCAGTCAGTCTTGCCTCTCTTATGCTAACCTCTCTACTAAACCTTTGTCATTGACAATTTAGGCATTCATTTTTGACTGATCTCTGCTGTTGTCCGAGAGCTGCCAGTGATTCTCCAGTCATGTGCTTAACTCCTAACTAATTTGCTTTCCGTGAAGCTTATCAGGTGGGTTCCTGTTCCTGTCTGGAGGACAGTAATCTCTCTGTGATGGAACTTAGGTGACTACTTGGAGTGAAAACAAGGAAACTGTCATTGGTCAGCATTAGATTTCAGGATCTTTCAGGTGTCCTTATGTTGTCCTTGGATTAAAGAGGGGAGTAACAGCAGACCTCTTGCACCAGACTTTTGTGTGTATACTGTTTAGTTATCCAGTTGTCGCCTGTTATTTTTGTACAACTTTGAAAATTGTCATTAGTTTTCTTTCTTCATTTTTAATCATTTTTGGGTTATAACTTGTCATCTTCATTCTCCAGTATTCTTTCTGCTCCATGTATAGTACTGTGGCAACATTAGAATTTGCTTAAGTTCATCTATCCTTTTCTTGGTCTCGTTTTTCGCAAATGGGTTATGCTGCTTTTGTGGCATGTAATCCAGCCAAAGCTTTTCTAGCAGTGATTTATGCCTTGTTTAATGTTGCCTGTAGTTATGGTATTTGGCCAGTAGGGTGTGCTATTGATTAAAAGCAAGTAGGATTGACAAAGTTTAGTTTTTCTCACAACTTTGTGCAGTGTGCTCCTTTCTGTCACCAGCTTGTCAGCCTTGTAACATTTGGATATTATTCAAGATGCTCAGATTTATTACCAGATTTCATGAGATATTTACTTTGACTCCTTTCTAGAAACAAGGAAAACTCACAATGTGCAACTTCTTGAAGGTAGATATTGGGGTAGTATTGTATTTGTTAGTTATGTTTATTCCTCTACTTTTATGTGTTGTTTCACTTACCTTTGTAATCTCAAGAATTGAGCTGATGCACGAAATTTCATTTAGGCTACATGTGTGTAGTTCTAAATGACAAAGTTTACTTTAACTTTTAGACGTTATCAATTGCATACACTGATCAGTTAAATTGTCAATAACTTTACAATAAACATGTAATACGCTTTTTTTCAACTCCTTTCAATAAGCAGTACAGCCATGTCCAGATTATGATGTCAAGAATATGAAGCATGTTTTCAGCTACAACATGTCATGGCTTATACTCTGTTTTATTAAGTAGCCAGAGTGGTGGGTGCACTTCATTACTGAAATATATTGAATTTCTTGAGTGAAGAATTGCAGTGTTGGGTGCATTTTCTACCCATGTTTGCATGATTCTCTGAAAACACTGAAAGAGCAATTGACATGGCATTACACTTGAGTATCACATGGAGGAGGTCATTGGCATTTCACTGTCACAGCCTGACTTTTTGTGTTGTACTTTTATGTCTTTTAGTGGTATATGACTTCTGTTCAGGATGTAGAATGTAGAACCTGTCCATGATATTATTTGAGTTGTCATTACATCAAAAGTAAAAGTCATACATATTTCTTAAGAACTTTTTCACTTGTAACATGCCATGGTTGAAATCTTGTGGTCTGAATCAGTCAGAGTGGTGGGGTCAAATTAAGTGCTACATTGTGTTTAAATCCTTGGGGCTAGAATTGCACTCTTATGTGCATTTTGTACTAGAGTGTTTTGTTGTAATTTTCTGAAACTTTTATTACCTTAAAAATGGAAAGTGAAGTTTATTTATTTAACATTTGTGTACCGGGAAAGTCTGACTTGGGGAAAAAAAAGTCAATTTTCAGTGGAGGCCCAGGAAGAAATGCTCCAAACATGTCTTTGTAATTGTATATAACCTGCCAAATGTAAGGGTTCATAGACTTTCCCATGTTTCCATTGACATGTATTTTGTATCTGAGCATCCAAGGATAATTCCCTGCAAGTTCAAGAATCGTTGAAAGCTTTTGAAATGCTGCCTTTTAGTCATGGGCATACATATTCATTTTAATGTCAGTAGTCTGCTGCATGTGGTTATATAACTTTGAAACAGGGGAAAAAGTACAGCACTGCCACAGGATATATCCTTACTGAGTTATTATGAATTTTAAAAAGTGAATTTGACATATGTATTTTCAAGAGGTTGTATTTCTTTACTGTCACAGACTGACATTTTGCATTTTATTATGTTTCTGTTGAGGTATGTTACTTCTGCTAAATATGTAGAATGTAGCAATGCACCAGAATATATGTCTGCTGAGCTATATCTACAGAAGTAAACAGTTTTCAGTTGCAGCATGCCTTAACTCAAGCTCGATAGTTTGAAGCCCATCCAGTGTGATGTGGTTTAATTCAGCAGTGAGGTGTAGTAAAGTTCATACAGAAAGAATACCAGTCTAAAGAGTATTTATACTTTAGTGTCCTATATAATTTCGTAGAACTGTTACTGTAAACTTTCAAATTGAAATGGTCACATCTTTTATACTGTGGTACCAAGTGCAGGGGCTCACAGGCCATCACTTTCATAACCTGACATTTTGCATTGTTCTGTATTTCTTTTGCGGAATTCATGACTTCCCCCTTGTTGTATAGAAAATAACGGTTGTACTTCATATATCTTTTTATGAATAATCCTTCCATGTTTATTTCTCCACACAATGATTTTTGAGTTGTAACATGCCTTGTCAAAAATGTCATGGTTCGAAGCAGCTAGTTATGATGTTAGATTCAACACTGAACTGCATAATCTAAAAGTTGAAATTAAATGATTTTCCAGACTTAAGAATATGTAGAAGTGTCTATCATAACCTTAAAGGTTGAATTCTATTAACTGCATTTCCTGGTAGAAAAATATAATTTTAAGTAATTAAAGCAGTGCGTAGGAAAAGTATTAGGGGGGTCATTTCTTACTGTTTCAAACATTTTTAATAGGATTCAGGATTCATAGGAGTTTTAAGCAGAGACTGTAGTCCCTTTTCTCATGGAGAGCTAGGCCATTTAACCCTGGGGTAAATATGAGGTTACCCTTCCACTTGTCCATGTTCTGTTTGAAGTATGATAATGTATTATACTGCTTAGCATGTTAGGGCAGCTTATTCTAGAAAGGGGGAGGCACTGCTATTGACTGTATCTGTCTATCATACTCCATTTATCTCCTGGTAAAGATTTAGATCTTTTGTTCTGGTGTTTGTTAAGGTATTAGACTTGCAGAGATACAGGAGATCAAGGACAGCAGGATCTGTAATAAGAATGGTAGGTGAGGCACAGTTTACTTCTCAAGAGATTATAAGCTATTGAGTAGAGATAAAGCTCCTAGCCTCTCTCTGTGGGCCAGGGTCTTTAAGACTGAAATCTTCTTAGGATCTACTGGGGCTTGACTGTTTATGCTGTGTGAGGAACATTCCAGTGGAGAAACATTGTATTCTATAACTGATGTAATCAATGCTGAGTGTAAGGGAATGGTGACATCTTTAGATGTGAATTGTGTATTCTTGGCTATTAGTTATACTAACTAGAAGTATTTGTTAACCACATGATAATCAAAGGAGAGGGAGCTATCAATCAAAGTACTAGGTCCTTGATTACATTTTTATTGAGCAGTGGAGTATTGTTTATACTGTATGCTGAGGGCAGGGATTATTTACTAAATGAAATGAAATGATACTTTTTTGCTTTTAATTTGAGCTCTTGCGTAGTACACCAAGTATTAACTTGGGTAAATTCTTTCTAAATGGTTGAGGTTTCGGAAGAGGTCCTGACAGTGACACCCAGTTTGCAGTTATCTGTAAACTTAGTTAACCAGCAGTCATGGTTCTCAGTTTGGAGATCAGACAGGTAAATTTTGAAAAGGAGAGGGCCCAGTACCAAGCCCTGTAGAGCTCCACCAGCTACCTTTATGCTCTCATATGAGGCACCCACAACATACAAACTATGTGATGTGGGCTGTGTCATTTAGCCAGTTTGCGATCCATCCTGCCATATAAGGATCCATATTTAAAGGAATTGGCTTACTTACAGTGCCCACATGGGTTATGGTGGCAAACAGTTTGTCTAGGCCAAGATACTCTTGTGAATAGCATGACACTCTCATAGAAGTTAACTAGATTTTTATAGGCAGAATATTCTTTTGACAAAGTTGAATGTTGTGGCTCTGTCCTTCTGGGATTTTTATATAATTGATTAGATTATTGTTGATATACTTCATAGCATTACAGATCAAGCTTGTAAGGCTGATGGGTCTAAAATTACCAGGGTCAATAGTAGGGTGACCCTTGTGTGTGGGGGGGCATCACCACTACAGTTCCCCACAAATCAGTGGTTAAACTTAAATTAAGCATCTTGAGGAGAGAGTCTGTGGGGACATGTTTGACACTTTTTTTTAACATCCAAGCATGTTGTCCTGTCCTTTGGAGTAAATATTGTTGGTCTTTGATTGCACCTTCAGAAATGTTCCTTGTTGACATTAGGGGTTGTCAGGGATTCTGGGAAATGTGGAGTTTGGATAGATGTTTTTGCGGTGAGGTTTCCACTAAGCTTGTTGACTGATATATTGGTGATGTCCTTTAGGTTAGAATAGGTCGCCCTATGTTTGATAAGCTCAAAGCATTGTTGGATATTGTTCCTTAGTTTCCTAACATAGCTAAAGAAGGAATTGTGGCTATCCCTAGCTTCAGAATCTATCCCAGTTTCATGGGTTGCATTACTATACCTAATAGTATTTTTCATTTCCATGGGACTGTCTTTTATTCTAGTCTTATTATGGGGAATTTTGGATCTGCTGTATAATTTAAGGAAATTTTTTCTGTTGTTTTAAAGTTTATGTCAGTGAGCCATGAATGTGGTTTGTTTTTTAATTTCTCATTGTATTTTGCTTTGGTTGTGATTGCTGTTTCTGTGCATTGTCTAAGAGAGTGTAGAAGTACTTTTGTGAAGCTGACTGCAGTGTCAGTGTTTGAGCCCGTGATGTCATAGGTGAATTTAGAAATTCTGTCATAGAATTGTATGATGTTTGCCCATTTAAGTCTTTGCATTGAGAGATACTGGATTCAGTGGCTTTGGAAATTTTGAAGACAAGTGTTACAAGTTTGTGGTCCAGCTTAATCAATGAAGCAGAGAGCAGGAGAGTTGCCCATGTCCATATTTAAGAGGACCAGATCTAGACTCTTATGTCTTCTGGGAGTTAACTAACTTTTCCAGTGAATGTTTGTTAATAAAGTCTAAGAACGTCTGTTAATAGCCTGCGTTGGAAGTGTAGGTGCTCCAGTTAACTGTGGGTTAATTAAAGCCTCCCAAAATATTGGAGTTTTTGAATACTTTCAATAATCTATCACGATCATCCTGTAGCAGGCTGTAAATTGATTGTCTTATTGATGGTGATCTGGAGTTCCTTGAGTCCTGTTCATGTATCTCTGAAAATCTGTCTGGAGGAGGTGTATTCCTTGAAAAATATGGAGCTATCATTGCAGTTATCAGGTCTGAAGGCTCAGTTGGTTAAAAAAACATTATGGAAGGAATATGTTATTTACATTTAAATCAGTTATGTCTAATTGCACAAACATGGATGTGTTTAGATGCAGCAGAACCTCAAGATGTTATGTGATCCTATCTCGCCCACATTCTGTACTGATGGGCTCGGAGCCGATCCCTCGGCTCTGACTCGGCACGCTTATGCTATAGAGCGAGGCCTCTTATTGGCTGAGCTATCTTTATCCCAGGATGCACCACCACTAATCCCCCAGATCTCGTTTGCCGCTTACAAGCTTAGACGTGGTCTCAACTTGGCTGGGCTAAGTACTATTTATTTAGGCTTTTTCCTGTCAGAAATTTCCTTGCTTTAAACCCAAAAGCTGTTTTAACAGCTATTGTTGTCATACGAGTGTGTATTGATAAGTTTTTGTTGAGAAATTCGTGTTTTTTTCGTCAGGGAAGGTTTCCCGTTTTAGTTAGAGGGGCCTTCCCCTGTTGCTTTCCTACTACTGTTTCTTGTGTGGGTCAAGTGCCCGTTTAAGTTAGAGGGTCTTGACTCTCTCTCTTTCTGTGTGGTTTGGTCACTGTATTTTGTAAAAAAAAAAAAAAAAAAAAAACTTTTATATTGTTGTTCTTTAGCTTGTTGTATTTCTCTTTATACAGGTACTGTTTTCGAAATTAGTATGTCTAAAGAGCATAGACCCTCCGGGTTTAAAAAGTGCACGAGGTGTGGTTATAAAATGTCCATAACGGACGACCACTCCTCGTGCGTCTATTGCTTAGGCGCCAAGCACCTACAAGAATCTTGTAGCGTGTGTCACGCCTTTTTATCAAGAGTCCTCCAGGAGAGGAAAAACAAATTAATCCTCAAGGGGTTAATTAAGCCATCCTTCGAGGAAGCTTTATCTTCCTCTCCTTCGCCTTCCAAAAAGAAGAAAGCGTCGGCTCCGACCAGTCAGTCGGAACCGACTGCAAAAAAATCTCAGCAGACTTCTCCATCAGCTCCACGGACTTCGGAGACAAGGGCGGAACGGTCTGCCTCGATGCCTCCAGCCTCGACCCCTCTGGTTTCGGAGCCGAGGACTGGGGCATCGAGAGGCGGGTCACCTTCATCGGCTCCACTGATATTGGAGCCGATAAGGGTTCCCGGCTCAGACTCTTCCCCTCGGGCGAAGTCCTTATCGACACCGAGGGAAATTGCCTTGAGATCTCCCTCGGAGCCGATAGTGGTAGAGTCCATTCGGAGCCGGTCCCCGAGTCCATTGGAGCCGATGGAGAAATCGGTTCGGGCCTGATCGGTATCCTCCAGATCATCCAAGATGTCTGATTCGGACATCGACAGGGTGCTCCTTAGACTCTTCCAGTCTCCGGTGTTCCAAAAGCTAGTTTCGGCTCCAGCCCATTCGGCTTCGGAGCCGATGGTCCACCTCCCTACTATGGTTCCTCCTCCAACAGCCTTGGCACCGTTGGAGCCGGTGCTGGTGGAACCGGTGGAGGCTTTAGGGTCGGGCCCGACCCTTGCTCCAACTCCTGCTCTTGGGTCGGAGTTCAGTACACAGACTTCTTCCGTCGGCCCTGGGGGGGGGGCTTCGGGATTGATGTTTTCGGTCCCAAGTCTCCCTCTTGGTGCATTGGCGGGAGTGCCGTCCACTGTCGTGGCCACGGAGGTGGGACCCTCCCAGGACTCTGGTGGTCCCGCCTTCAGGGCTATGAGGAGTGCGTTAGCCAAATCTTCCTTGGCTACCTCCACGGTCTCCCCAGCTCCTTCCCTGCCTACAGAGACTGGGTCTTTGGCAGTCCCCCTGTCCTTAGACAGCGGAGCCCCGGGGCCTGAGGTGACCCCCACTGGGGTTTCTCCCCCTCCTGGAGGTCCTTCTGAAGCCTCTTCGGAAGAACCCCCCAGGAAGAGATCGTGCAAGAGGAAGCACGTTGACTCCCCTGATGAGTCTCTTACATCAGACACTGATCTCGATGATGCAGAGGTGTCCCCTAAGTCGTCCTTGGATGATGTCTCCTTTGCAGACATCCTGGAAGCCCTAAAACAACGAGGTGGCTGGCAGTCTAAACCCCCTTCTGCTGATGAGTCGGTGTTCCTGAAGGCCTTCGGGGCTCAGCCCTCCGCCTCTTGGGTGTCTCCGCCCTTTGATGAGCTCTTGGATTTGATCTGTCAAAGGGCGTGGGAACACCCAGACTCTGTGGAACCGGTGCCTGCTCGTCCGAATAAGTTCCTCTCGGCACCCCCTGAAAAAGAGTTTCTAATTAAAGGTGTGGCTGTAGATGCTTTGGTGGTGGCATCTGCTACCCAGCAAGATGTAGCAGAGGCTTCGACGTCCGTCCATCCTCCTAATAAGGAGTCTAGGAGCATGGATCAGTGCAGGCGCACCCTAAGTTCAGCGGCCTTTACATTAAGGTCCTTGAACTACCTTACGACTTTACTAGATTTCAGAGGGATCTGATTAAAGAACTATCCGATACCCTCTTGGGTAACCTGCCTGAGGAGCTGGCCCAGACGGTTGGCTCTCAGCTGGCTACAATGTCGTCCATCTCAAACTCGTCCATGAGGCTCATTTCTTATGCGGCCAAAGGTAGTAGAGCGGCGGGTACAGGCATTGCTCTACGGAGACAAGCCTGGCTCCGCCTGTGTCATTTCACGGAGGCCTTTAAGTCTTCCTTTGCCGACGCCCCCTTTGATGGGTCCTCCCTGTTTGGACCCAAGGTAAAGGACACACTGACCTGCTGCGAACAGGAGGGTAAGACTCTGACTGCCATAGGGGCATGATTTTCCACTCCCTTTCGGCCTTATCCCAAGGCTAAAAGAGGAGGGAAAATGTGGTTCCATAGATCTCAGAAGCCTTACCCCTCTCAGCAGGATGATCCCCCTTCCAGAGGCAGAGGAGGGGGAAATTCTTCAGGAAGACGCTGTCCCAGAGGCGGCAGAGGCCCTCGCAACACTGGAGACCGCGAGTCCTTTCGTGGCTCTTCAGCTTTTCACAGTCCCTGAGGGATTGCCCGACTGTGCAGCTCCGGAGCCAGTCGGGGGTCGCTTTTTGAAGCACCTGAAAGCCTGGGAAGGTATCACTCAGGACCGATGGGTGCTTTGAATTATCGCCGGAGGTTACACCATCCCTTTCTCTCACTCCCCACCTCAGTCCAAAAAAATCCCGGACCCGCCACCCAGTCAACGGGATACTGCAGCCTCAGAAGTTTCAAAGCTGCTGCAAAGGAGTCATCCAACCGGTCCCCGCAGACCAGATCGGATTAGGGACTTACTCAAGATTCTTTTTGGTGCCAAAAAAGACCGGGGACTTGAGGCCCATTTTGGACCTCAGCATCGTAAACCGTTCAGTCAGAAAGTCCAAGTTCGAATGGTCACCCTACAAACCATTCTCCCATTGCTGGAGAAGGGTGTTTGGATGTGCTCCATAGATCTCAAGGACGCTTATTACCATATCATGGTACATCAAGCGTCCAGGAGACATCTGCGCTTCAGCCTAGGAGGCAGTCATTTTCAGTTCCATGCGCTGCCCTTTGGTCTCACCACAGCCCCAGGGTGTTCACCAAGTGTTTGGCAGTCGTGACTGCTCACCTGAGAAGTCTAGGATTCCAGGTGTTTCCGTATCTAGACGACTGGCTCCTAACTGCCACCTCCAGGCATCTACTACTGCAGAGCCTTCAAGCCACTATATCACTGGGCAGTTCCCTTGGAATCACCTTCAATTGGCCAAAGTCTGTGTTGCTGCCATCTCAACGAATAAGATTCATAGGGGTAGAGATAGACTCAAACTGAATGCGGGTCTATCTACCTACAGACAGAATACAAACCATACAGACTCAAGTTCGAGCCTTACTTCCCAGGTCCAAAGCTCCAGCCAGGATGGTCCTGCAGCTATTGGGATCCATGTCCGCCACGGTTCTTCTAGTCCCCTTGGCAAGGTTGCACATGAGAATTCTCCAGTGGCTTCTGTCAGCTCAGTGGTCCTTTCAGGAACTCCCTCTCAGTCACCTCTTATGGATCACGGAATCCTGCAAACGGGACCTTCGCTGGTGGCTAGTGCCCTCCAATTTGGATCAGGGACGACCCTTTGTTCTACCTCCTCCCACGGCCACTTTGACCACGGACGCCTCCCAGATGGGGTGGGGGGGGGCATTCCCTGGGCAGGTCAGTCCAAGGCAAATGGCACCCAGAAGAGACCCTACTTCATATCAACATCCTAGAAATGAGGGCAGTACTTCTGTCCCTTCAAGCCCTTCACGATTATCTCCCTCAGGGCATAATTGCCATTCACTCAGACAACATGTCAGTTGTCTGGTACCTGAACAAACAGGGAGGGACCAGATCCTATCCTCTTTGCAGAGAAGCCATGAGAGTTTGGGAATGGGCAGTCTCGACCAAACGCTTTCTAGTGGCTACTCACATACCGGGCAAGTCTAGTGTGATAGCCGACAGATTGAGCAGAACCATCCTCTCTCCTCAAGAATGGTCTCTGAATATGACAGTTGCAAGTCAGATTTTCAGCAAATGGGGAGTTCCGTGTTGCGACCTCTTCGCGACTCCTCTGAATGCGAAGTGCAAAGAATTCTTTTCTCTAACTCCGGCTCCGGGGAAGAGCCCCATGGACACACTAGTCCGTCCTTGGCCCACAGGCTTGCTTTATGCCTTCCCTCCAGTTCCTCTCCTTCCCAGGGTGATTCAAAAGGTATCTCTCTTGGGGAGCAAAATGATCTTAATTGCTCCTTACTGGCCTCGTCAAGTATGGTTTCCCTACCTTCGCAAATATGCTCTGGAAGGTCCATGGTTCCTGGATCAGATTCCAGATCTTTTGGTTCATCAGTCGGGACTATTCCACCAGTCCCTGCACACCTTAAAATTGACTGCTTGGCTCCTCCTCTTCCGACTATAGTCAGGAGCCATACATTGGATCCAGAGGTTGTACACATATTATCTTCGGCCCATAAGTCTGCTACAAAGAAACTGTATTCTAGCAAATGGAAAAGATTTGCTATTTGGGCTCAACTCCGGGGCCTGGACCCCATCTCTATTCCGTGGCAGAAGTACTAAAATTTTAACTTCTCTTTTCAATCAAGGCTCTTCAGTCTCTACCATCAAGGTCCAATTGGCAGCGATTTCCAATTTTCACGAATCCATAAACCCACCTTTAATGAGCAACAGATTGTGTAAGACCTTCTTGAAAGGTGCTGCTCTATTAAGACCTCCGATTTCTCATCCTGCACCTCCATGGGATCTCGATATAGTGTTACGCTACTTGACTTCCTTCCCCTTTGAACCGGCTACATGTGATCTAAAGTTTCTATCATGGAAGACAGCTTTTCTGGTGGCAATTACTTCTGCCAGAAGAGTTTCAGAGCTTCAAGCTTTGTCAGTAAAACACCCGTACTTGGTTTTCCACAAAGACAGAGTATCTCTCAGGCCAAATCCTTCCTTTGTCCCTAAAGTTTGTTCCAGTTTCTGCTTACAGCAATCGTTAGAACTTCCAGTCTTTTTCCAAAATATTCTAACAAAGCGGAATTCATATTCCACACACTAGATGTTCACAGGCAGTTGCGTTTTTATTTAGACAGGACCAAACAAACAAGGAAAACAGATCAGTTGTTTGTATCCTTTGCAGACAATAAATTGGGCAAACCTGTCACAAAGGTCACTATTGCCAAATGGATCAGGGACTGTATTACTCAAGCTTATTCTTTTTCTAACAAAGAGCTTACCACCTCTGTCAAAGCTCATTCTACAAGGGCTATGGCTACTTCAATAGCATTTCATTCCAAGCTTGCCATTAGTGACATTTGTGCTGCAGCTACATGGTCTTCCCCGCACACTTTCATTTCCCACTACAAATTGGATGTGGCATCTAGAGGACGAGCTTCATTTGGTTCCACAGTGCTCAGGAGTGTTTTCCAATGAGCCACCCAGGATTTAGGTGCTAGGGACGCTGTCCCATCAGTACAGAATGTAGGCGAGATAGGATCACATAACATCTTTTAGTTATGTACTTACCATAACTTTAGATGTTTGGGATCCATCTCGCCTACATTCCTAATAACCCACCCTCCTTCCTTCTTCCTTGGAGATCAGAGGATATCAGAAGGTCTGAATCCTGTTGTTTCATCTTGAAACATCTAACAATGTTATATAAACAAGTTGTGCATGTGTGCATGAATGCGGACAAACAAGATCTGGGGGATTAGTGGTGGTGCATCCTGGGATAAAGATAGCTCAGCCAATAAGAGGCCTCGCTCTATAGCATAAGCGTGCCGAGTCGGAGCCGAGGGATCGGCTCCGAGCCCATCAGTACAGAATGTAGGCGAGATGGATCCCAAACATCTAAAGTTATGGTAAGTACATAACTAAAAGTTCAGGCAGTTTGTTGCTAAGACTTTTGGCATTGAGAAGAGCCACCTTAATATGGTCTAAAGTGGGATTTGATGAATTTGCTATATTGAAATATCAATTAAGTGGACTTTACCTAAAAAGGCACTATGAGGTAGCCACAGCTTTAGCTGGTATGTGGGAGCCTTTGTGCAAGAGGTGCAGATTGTCCCTTGCAAAGCACGTTGAACTATGAGTCATCTAGTCTCATGCTGACACATACTAGATCACTCTAGAATTACATCAAATATTCAGTCAGTTATAAAAGCCAGTTATCTTTGCTTGTACTTCTTGGGCATCAGCCTTGGTAATGGAAGGATTCTACTCAGGATCAGGATCTAACCTGCATTTGTTATGTATATGGAAAGTTCTGACATGCCCCTCAAGTTTTGCCTCTTAGGTCATCCATTCCCATATGGTCCACCAGTATATTGTAGTCATATTTGCCCTGGAAAAGGGTCTTTAGGGCCCTTATAATGTCTGGGATCATCATTCCGGAATAGCAATTGGCTGTAATCCTATCTTTGTCCAGCCTTGTGAGTGAAGAATGTGTATGTCTAATAGATAAGTCACCATTCATTCAGACATTTTTTTTAGTAGAGACTGGGAGTAATTTGACTCTCTGTAACTTAGTGTTTCAAGTATGCATGGAGGAAATGATTTGGAGAGTTTCTGTTGAGACCTATTCTTCCTAGCTCGAAAAGGCTTTGCTAGTGCTTGGATGCAGACAGCAGAAGAGAAGCAAGATGGATGAACTTCCATAATGTCCAGATCTTCAAGTGTTAGATGGAGAAATACATACATAAGGTAAATATGATTAAGTAGCTTAATTTAATTTAAATTCTGGAGAACTGCCAAGCTAAACTATTTTTCTCCACATTTTTTTTATTTTCTTTTAACGTTTAACACAGCAATCATAATAATCAGTATAAAAATTATTTACAATGACAAATGTAAGAAAGAAAGAAACAAGTAATGGATTTGCATTTAATTCCTAGAATACATATTTAGTTTCATCTACAAGTGACATTGTCGACTAACTTTGTAATTTTATAATAACTATTTCACATTTACCCAGTCTTTACTGGTTTTGTTTCTCTCTAATTTCATTGTAAAGAAGCAATTATAATTTATTCTTAACAGAAATAGTCCCATCTAAAAAGTTGCTAGCATTTTTCTGAAGACAATTGCCTGTCAGTAACTTTTATTTAAATTTCCTTTACACATATGAGTGTTTTGTCTATGCTAATTACAGTGTTTTTTCCATCATTTTAAGTAAACTATTTTATTATTTAACCATATAAATCTTGTGGCTAACTGATTATTGAAATATACAAAGGTAATTCCACAAAAATTGTAAAATATAACTTTTGGTATCCTTTCTTTGAAGAAAGACATCTTTTTACTACAGCGATCATAAACTAATATGTTATCTTAGAATTGTTCAATAATTGTGCAGCAGTCTAGATTAAAGAATGCTCTTTTAATAATATGGCAGTGGAAAGCATGCCTTCTGCCATGATGCACTGTCACAGTTCTTTTATGGGGTATAGCAGTCTGTATTATACTAGTTGCTATCGTCAAGCTGTTCAAGTCTACTTCCAGACATGACATTTAGCAGGTCAGCAATTGTAGCAGTAGTATTCTAAATTGATAAATAGTTTAAAACTAGGTGCTATTTCATTTTTTCCATTTAACACAATTTTTTTTCTTGCTGTTATGAATAAGGCCCACAGTAAGGAATTCTTTTTGATTTTATTCAAAAAAGAATTAGTTCATATCAGTGACTCTGATATAATACATCTTTTAGACTACAAACCATGTAGAAAATTTTAGAAATATCTCCAATATTCCCAGATTTTTTCACATCTATAAAATATTGCTTAAGTCGTCTTTTAAATGTTTTTTAACATCTCCAGCAAGAGGAATAGTTTGGTGAATGCATTCTGCTCAACTTATAAGGCATAATAAATAATCTATTTAGATATTTCCATGTAAAAAATCTTCCAGTAAGTGCTAGAAGGAAACCCTACTGATTTTAATAAGTCTTTTCATTTATCATTATAAGCATCATAAAGATGATTTTTGATGAGTACTCCTAATGTTTGCACTTAATTTAATACTATTTTTTTTATCTTAGACAAAAAGTGATTTAATCTCTCCATTGTCACCTGCAATTACAGACAAAAAATCTAATATCCTATAGCTTTCTATTACTATTTAATTCCTCACTCCCCTCATGTTCTCAGATCTACTAATAAGATTAGTTTATATTGGTTTACTTGAGTGACTAATGTCACACTTCTTTATAAGTTCATTAACATTTAATAATTTTTTACCATCAAAATAATTAAACCAGTATCTGTGGTAAAAGATTATTAAATCAGTTGCAGTTTGTCTTTCATTTGTTACATTTGATAATGTGAATTATTTTCACAAGCACCTCTAGTATAGGCAATTGGAAAAATAATGAATAACCAATTTTTCAAACACACATTTTTATTAAATCATTCTTGATTTACTAATATAATAAGTTAATATAATTGGAGTGGTTTAGCTTTTAGAATGACTTTCCATATAATGTTTTACCATCTATAACATTCTGTTATTAATATCTAGAGATTGGGGAATGGACTTTAGCTTGCAATTTTCACATACAGAGATATGAAATAATTTCCATTGAGAATCTTAAATGTTATCAACCCAAAGTAGAATGGGTAGTAAAGATGGAGAGTGTACATAATTTAAGATCTTTGGAAAACTAATACCACCTCTATTCCATGGCATAATGTGATTTGTAAAAGCTCCTCTGTTTCAGATACCATATAAATTTCAGTAATACTTTATTGATGTAACTTGTGTAATGTATAATTTTTAGGTAATAAAATCATTTGTATTAGTGTCGATCTGTCCTCAAAAGTAAAGAAAAAATATTATATTTATCAATTAGAGTTTCTGTATAAATTCATAGATAAGTACTAGGCTAGCTGCCCATGCAGACCATTTGAAACCTAGACCTTTTCCTTTTTGGTGCTTGAATTAAATCCCAATTACTGTTACACTGGCCTTAACAGTCCCTTGTTTGTTAATTATGTATTACCACTAGTGAGAGTAACTGATGATGATACCATAATTAATTTGAGGAGACACGTGTGGGTAAAGCATTTAGGAGCTGGCTGTGTCCATTAGTAGTACAGGGGGCAATCCCTGGGTAAATTTTCTATTACTCATCAATAGATACAAGTTGTAGTTGAATATGGACAGGGATGAGCCTTGCTTTATGTGGATGGGAAATCTATTCCAGAGCAGTAGTATTCTCTGTGAGATATACCTGTCCCTCCAAACTATTCTTTTGGTGTTGCAGAAGAGGTTTAGATCACTAGACTGAGTATTTCTAACCATTTGACTTGCTGATGTGCAGTAGGTAAATACTGTTGGGGTATAGCACTGGCTCAGAGAATGCCTTGTATGCCAGACATAGGTAACCTCTTAGTGGTCTGTACAATACAGAGTATAGTGACAGACAGGGCTTTGAGTTGGTCCATATATGGCATATTGTTTAGGCCTTGTGTCCTATACGTTTCATAGTAAGATTTTCATTTGTAATCCATTCTAAATTACATGCACATAATTCCATTTTTCATTACATCAGCTAAATAACCTTTCATGTGAATGTTTGCTGTATCCGGAATAATAAGCATAATTAAAATATTTAGTAGAATTAAAATTTCAGACTAAGTTCTACTGTGGATATAGATAAATGTTTAAAAATCGTCTGCAAAAAGTTGGACTTTTTATAATGAATAATTCATTAACTTTAAAACTTCCAACATTGTTATTATTTGTAATATATTCTGCAAAATGGTTCAGTAATAAGTGCAAAAAGGAGAATGTAAAGAAGACACCCCTACTTAGTTCATTTTTAATATCTAAGCCATTTGATAAGAAAGCTCAAATCTTAAGTGCTTTTGAACCTACATAAACACCACTTAGCGTAGGACAATTTTATCAGAAAATCCAAACATTTCCAAGGATTTAAGAAGGTATTTTCAATTAACTGTTATCAAAAGCATTTTCCAAATCAAGACTTACAATATTTAATGTATGTGTTTTGCAGTAACATAATCAATGATCATCACTATTTTTGTATATTATGTTGGGGGTTTCTGTGTAGTGTAAAGCCATCTAGCTCATTATGAATGATGTATTTAATTGAATTCTTTAATCTTTTCATATTTATGCATATTATTTGTAATCAGAATTTAAAAGAAAATGAGCCTCTGTGAGGAACATCTTTGTGAATCTTGATCTTGTTTTAAAATTTAAAGAATTAAACAATATTTCCATGAAGATAGAATTTCAGATTTGTTTTGTCTTAAAAAAGAAAAACTTCTAATGTAAAGCTATATATTTCCAAGATAGCACCATTATGACCTGGGACCTTATTATTTTTAATTTTTGTTTAACCTAGTCTTCAGTTTTGCAAATAGTAATATCCTTCATAATATTTTTAATAATTTGTCAGAAATTCTCTTTTTAATATTATTTAGACATGCACACAACTTCTTATTTGAATCTATAATATCCATATTTAATTTTTTTAAATCATTAAATGCTTACAATATGTCTAGATCTTGTGACTTTTTCATCTGTACTCATTTATTATCAATTTTATTTTAGATTGTTAGCTTGAATCTTTTAACAAGTCTTTGTAGAACTTATGAAGTAGAATAATAAGAATTTAACCTTATCTTTTCTAATTCCAGTTCAGTCTTGTATGTTAAAAATTCTTTGATATCCATTTATGTCCTTAACATTTTTAATTCTATCTTGATCAGTTTTTTAAGTTTCTCATCACATAACTAATGTGTTTTGTAATGTTTTAATATCTTCCTCCCACTCTTCAATCTTTTGAGAACACTGTTCTTTAATTTTATGACAGATCTAAATTTAAAAGTAATCCCAAAGAACAGCATCAGTAACCAAATTATTATTATTAGGGTCCATATACTCCTTTATTTCTTTAAGTAGACAATCCTTAAAATCAGATGGTTTAATTTGATGTGCTGCTATTTTTGATATTGGAGACAATATTCTAGCACGTACTTCAAGAACTTAAATCATTATAATAAGAAATTGGACATGGACCTACAAGTGCCTTATCAGTCGTTCACAATAAATCTGAATAAATATACATCTTATCAGTTCTTGTTTGTGTCCCATGTGCATATGAGTAATGTGTAAAGAACAGTGAATTATAATTATTAAAAATCATAATATAATTAAGATTAAGGTAAAAAAAAAACCTCCAGGAAAAACAACTAGGAATACCAAAAACTCCACAGCTAGGCAGCAGCAGAACTTTAATTCAGTTGTGGTCAACTTGACCCAACACCAGATAAAATACAATAAGTAGTTGGTCAATACGACATACGACCCAACACAAGATAAAACTTCAGTAACAGTTGAGTGCTTTCACCTAACCACTGTCAGGCTTCATCAGAACAAATAACAGTGTTTGAACATTTGTTTAAATGTAACCAGCAACATACATATAACCAATAGAAAAAAAGCTTCAATAAGCCTTTCTCCTCCTTTGTTTTCAGTTCCTTCACCCCTACCCTCTAGCCCAGCCTTGGATTCTGGACCCAGTACCGGACCTCTTGATTCATCAATCAGGTGGGCTACACCAGTCCCTCCAGTCTGTCAAGCTCACAGCTTGGTTACTCCACTTCCAATCCTAGCCAGTCTCCCCAATATTTCCCCAGCAGTGCGTGATGATATTGTTTCCTCCCATAAGACAAATACAAGGAAAGTCTATGCTAGCAAATGGAAAAGATTCTCTTACTGGGCAGAGTCCAGAAATTTAGATCCTTTTACAGCTCCTATACACAAGATTTTGGATTTCTTAGCAGAACTGTTTCATTCTTGGTGGAGCAGCTGCTACCATCAGAGTACAATTAGCTGCCATTTCAAATTTTCATGTCTGAGTTTCTAACACCAGCATAATGTCTCACAAACTCTGCAAGGCCTTCATGAGAGGTACAGCTCTACTTAGACCCCCAGTATAAAAGCTCCTTCCACCTTGGGATCTCAATTTGGTTCTGGCCTCCTTGATACTGCCACCCTTTGAACCAGCAGCATCATGTTCCTTGAAATTTCTCTCTTGGAAAACTCTCTTCTTAGTTGCTATTACTTGTGCCAGACGTGTTTCAGAACTTCATGCACTATGTGTTCACCCTCCATACCTAGTTTTTCACAAAGACAGAGTTTTTCTGAGAACCAACCCATCTTTTCTACCTAAAGTTTGCTCAGAACACAATTTGAATCTATCCATTGACCTTCCTTTCTTTTTCCCTAATCATTCCAACAAGGCAGAATACAGATTACACCAATTGGATGTGCATAGACAACTGCGTTTCTGTCTCCATAGAACTAAAGAGATGAGAAAATCAGATCAGTTGTTCCTTTCGTTTGCTAACAATAAACAAGGCCTTCCAGTTTCTAAAGTAACATTGTCAAAATGATTATCAGACACCATAGCCCATACCTACCATTTGCGACAAAAAGATCTTCCAACAAAACCCAAAGGTCATTCAACCAGGTCAGTAGCTACTTCGGTAGCGTTTCAATCTAGATTGCCCATAGATTCAATTTGTACAGCAGCTACTTGGGCAGATCCTCATACACTCATTTCTCATTACAAAGTAGATGTGATCTCCCGGGGCAGGGCTTCCTTTGATTCCACGGTTCTGAAGAGTCTGTTCCAATGAACCACCGAGGGTTGAGGTGCTAGGGACGCTGTCCCATCCAGCAAGAACAAAGGCGAGATTGGACAACTTAACATAAAGAAGTTATGTACCTACCATAACGTTCCATGTTAGTTGTCCTTCATCTCACCTTCCTTCTTGCGTCCCCCTTCCTCGAGGATTGAGAGGAGTTTCTCAATGGTTTCATTGGCTAATTTGTTTTGTTATTAGTTGCTTCCCAACCAAACCATGACAATTAACTGTATATCCAGGTCTATTAATGGATTATTTTCTGTAATTGTCTAGTGTGAGCTGTCTCAAATAAGATCTGGGTAGCTGACGCTGGGCATTCTGGGATAAGGGGTACCCTCAAGCCAGTAAAGAGCTCTCAAGCTATAGTAAGTGGCTGAGTCTGAGCCAAGGATCGTCTCCAAACCCATCCAGCAAGAAGGAAGGCGAGATTAAGGACAACTAGCATGGAACGTTATGGTAGGTATGTAACTTCTTTATATCTGACCCCCGAGGTGGGAATTGGGAGGCCAGACTTGAATATAGGGAATTGTTCTGGCAAATCAAGCTGGATGCAGGTTAACCCCCGGGCTTAAATGACTACATTAGTATCAGTAGGGTTCATAGATTGAGGTCAGCGAAATTACAGAGCTGGTTTCATAAAATAAGAATTAACAACATTACAATTTCAACATAATTTATATTACTGAATTGTATGTTTGTTATGAAGTTTTTAAGTTATACATATCAACATGTTTAGATATGTTCAAAGTATTGTAAATATTTTTTAATGATTATATGTAGTGAATATATTTTTAAAAGTGGGAGGGGAAAAGCTTATTGAAGCTTTTTTTTCTGTTGGTTTATATGCATGCTGCTGGTTACATTTAAACAAATGTTCAAACACCGTTATTTGTTCTGATGAAGCCTGACAGTAGTTAGGTGAAAGCGCTCAACTGTTATTGAAGTTTTATCTTATGCTGTGTCATATTGACCAACTACTTATTGTATTTTATCTGGTGTTTGGTCGAGCTGACCACAATTGCATTAAAGCTCTGCTGCTGCTTAGCCATGGAGTTTTAAGATTTAAGGTCAGCTGTCCATGTTTTAATTCTTTTAGCTATGGCTAAGATTTTAGTTTTGCTAGGAGCAGTAGTGTCGTCTTATTCCAAAATACAATTAAAGTCAAGTGGTAAAGTCAAACTACATTTCATATTTTTCCAGGATAATATTTAGATAATTTCTAGCTATTTTTGCTGCAGCTCCAGGAATCCAGTATATGTTTGCTATTGTAAATATATTTTTTTTATATTCTAGTACCGCCAGTACCAAACATTCCTTTTGCATCAGTAAAAGTATAATGAATTGTAGACATAACTGCATCACTTCTCCAAAGAATAGTTTTCTGTTCTCTTTTCCTTAATAGAAGCTAAAAATATAAATCCAAATCCCTTATTAAATAATAAACTAGCATCTTCATCCTAAAGATGTTTCCTGCAGTAAAACTATGTCTGGTTCATTTGTATTAAAAATTTAAACCTTCTCTTATTACCACTATTTAATCCATTTATATTAATAGAAAAAAAACTTTAATCATACTTTTAATCATACCATATTTTTTGTAAGATGTGATAAAATTATCTGTTTTGTTAAAGTCTGACCAAAGCACCATTATAATTTAATTTATTCCCAGTGGCGGCTGGTGACTTCAAATCAAAGGGGGGCTGCTGGAGACAGCTGAATGGGTGGGGTCAATGGGAAGGGGTGCGGCCAACTAGAAAGGGGAGGAGCTATGTTCAAAACCACAAAAACTAACTAAATACACTGCCGTGGGTGCCAAACCGTCATTATGAGAGTCCAATCAAGACAAAATGCAGTGCAGAAGAATAAAAATATTGCAATGCATTGGCTGCATGACAGCTTACTTAATATCTAGATGGAAACAAAAGGGTTGTGAGGCATGAAAACAAATTACTTTTTTAAATACATTAATGGAATGCCAGTCAAAATCAAGTACAAGAAAAACAAGCAGCACTCAACTCAAACCACTTCTTGCACTGCAGTTCTAATTATAATTTATATTCAGCTTTATTAAAGTACCAAGTAACATGCTGAAAGTAGAAATATCTGATGCCCCCACTTGTAAACATGTTTGTTATCCAAGAAAAGACCTGCTGCTTGACAACTATCTACTTGTTTCATGGGGAAAACATGATCAAAGTAAAAAATGAAAAGCAAATAAGAAATAAGCTCAAGATACATTGCTTAAAAGAATTACTATACAGGTTATGGACCACATGATTGGCATTCTGTTTAGTTTATGGGTAAAGCCTGCAGAGATGACTGGAAGTCTCCAAGTGTAATGAGCTTCTTAAAATAACGTAATCCTGTCCTTTATTACAAATACTGTCATATGCATTTCAATACCCAAGGCTTATACATTATCTAGTTAAGTGTTCTCTACATGGCAACAACAGAAAGGCTTTCAATGTTGGCAATTCTTTAACAGTATGCTTATTAAAGCTTACTTGCATCTTACAATCTCAGCCAAGCTTACCTGCTGGTCATTAAATTATTAGTACTGAAATAGCCTAAGGAACTAAACCTTTTCTGCAGTATTAATAGAACAGTTTGAAGGCACAGGTTTATCTCACAGAGGAAAACCACTGCTCTGAAAAAGACTCTTCATCCATGCCCATCAAAGATCATCCCCAGCAACTTGGATCTGTGGGATGAGAACAAACAATTTACCTCAGAACTGCTTCCTGTACTACTAATGGGCAGAAGCAGATCCTAAATGTTTTATCCCTTGCATGGTTCACCAAAAATTATTTATGGCAATTATTCTCATGAGGGGTGATATGTAATTATCAACCATGGAATGAATAAGGCCAGTCTAACAACAAATTAATTCAGATACCAAAAGGGTAATTGGTTAGGCATAAAATGGCTCACAAGTGCAGCTAACCTACTACTTACCTATGAACCTATAACATCTTATCTGACTTGTCCTAAGTTTAATTTGGCAAACTACCAAAGCAGAACACTAACAACAATGACACATTTTATCTCTTCTCAGTAAGCATATACCAAAATAGGACATTTGCTCGAATAAGCAAATGCAATCCATAACAACCAAACACACTTTAACAAAAGTGCTTTTATCGAAAAACCACTTTCATTAAAGCATATTACAAAAAACACTGCATTAACATTTTAACAGGGTGCCCCCACACCCCCTACTTTAATATTGTCCCTCGAGACTGCACTACAGTGGTGAAAAGGAATTTTCTGTAGTACAGCCTCAGAAACAGGCATACCTACATGATAGTGCTTCTTCGGTGAAAAGCACTTTTTCCACTCACCAAAAATATACTTGAGGAAGGCACACATCAATGCTAATCAATAGGATTGACATATTACTTTGTTCGAGTTTCATTTGTTCTGTCACCTTGAACAAAAAGTAGATAAAGTCATGTGTTTTGGGGCCATTTAACAAACAGCCTCCAACAGTCTTGACAACCTTTTATGAAGGCAGCATGTTTGCATTTGACAATGGTATGACAAAGCATACTAAAGGAACCTAGCTTCTCTATGGCACAATACACACAATTCTCATAAAACTATCATGTGAATTTTCTTCTATCAGGTAAGAATGACCATAAAACCTCCATCAGATGAGTGCCTGTTCCTTTGCCATATACATATATATACTGTTATGCTGTGGTTCTGCTTGAAGATCTTACTGACAAGGGCCTAGTGCTTGGTTTTGAAGGCTTATATTAATATGTATGGTCAACCTCATTACTAAATCTATGTGCATCTGAAATAAACAAATAAGACACCCAATAGACTGTGATATGTTCCTAATCCACCTTCATATCCAGTGACTGGGTCCTGTTCGGATTAGGAGCTGATGCTCTAAGTTACTTTGGTTGGGTTTTGGTAAACTGAGTAAGGGCAATGCAGTCAACTGTGAGAATGGGATGCTAGCACCAAGAAAGCTGGTTTAATGGAGTCTGTTTCATAGTACTAATACTATGGCTGAACAGGCTAAAGACCATTACAGAGCAACAGAAAAGGGAGACAGTGAGTGAGATAAAAGTCAAGACTAGTTATTCCTGTGTAAGACCTTATCAAAATAGAAATAATTAAGGTCCATTTTTACCTATGCATTCATAAAGCAACAGAAAGGACTGTATTTGCTGGTTCACCCTGAATGAAACAAAGCATACCTTTCTCCATGATATGGGGAGCAACAACAGAGTATATTTTCTGCATATAAAACCTCTTTGACCATTAAAGTAAAAACTCCTACACTTTGACCTTGCTTTGCTGCACCTCACAGATGCCTTTTAATCATTAGCAATAACCACACTACTGCCTTTCCTTTGCATTTACACTCATCATTAACATTCACTAGTTGTTGTACATTTCTCACATACTTCTATGCCTTGTGTGTTAGTCTTCATTTTCTTGCTTTCAAATTTAAGTTGCCACACCCTCCTCTAGTCTCCACTTTACTTGCTATGCTTGCTTGTACTGATCTCCTCCTATCTTACCAAAGTATGCTTTACTGCAAACTTGCATGTCATTCACAAAGTGGTAGAACAATCCTCACAGCAGCTTCCATGCAAAGCATCAGATCAAGATCTTAAGAGGGACTAAATGCACCCTCCCTTCTGGGACAATAAAAAATACTACAACACATACCACCAAGAAGAAAACTTGAGTCTCTGCACTCTACTTCTAACTTCTTCAGTTCTTCTTCAGCTGCTAGCACCCAGCACAGCTATTAGCTGACAAAATATATTAGGCCACCAAAAAAAAAATAAAAATCCAAATCCTTCACTTTACTGTGTCAGACTGACTGCAACTGTTTGATTCTCACTCTTTTCCCAGCACATAAAGCCCAGGAAGAGAGTGACAACCAGTCAGCAGCCATTTCATCACACTGATGCCTTAATTTGGGCTGCAGCAAAAAGAGAAAAAAAAAGTCTTTATTTAAAACTGCCGCAACCTGAGGTGGTCAAAGTGCGCATGCAAGTACTCACCGAGGCAGGAACTTGAAAGACGAGGTGCAGAGTCAGAGTAGTCAACTGAACTGTCTGAGACAGTAAAAAAACTTTTTGTTTATTCCTGTTAACTTCTCTTATAAACTTATTTGACTTATAATAATGTCAAGTAGAGATAATGTAAAAAAAAATAAATATCAAGTTAAAAAAGAATTAAAGATAAACTGTTTATTTCATTTACACTAGAATACACCTACTTCTTTGTGGATGCTAAAGTTCCCAGTCTGGTTTGGCATACTAAACTGACTGACCCACCTCCTCAAGAAAGTAAATGCAAATCAATCAACAGAGACCCTACAGATTATACAGCACTCCATGCACATTATGCTATACTCGCATTTCTTTTCTAAGTGTGCTGGAATTCCACTGCACTGTATTCAGCTATGGCAGTAAACCTTCCCTTTTCTAAACTGTGGTGGCAGAATTACTCATTATGTCTGTTGTATCTGAATACACACCGAATACCAGCTGTCTGCTTGCTATATATTCTTGCCTTTTCTGCAGCTTTAAGTCAGGAGTTGTCCATTTATTTATTTATTTATTTATTTTAATTTTGGTTGTTTCTATCTCCTAATTTCCCCTTCTGTTTAATTGCTTGATCAAGCTTACCATTTCTTTGGAGCATAGTTACAGGCAGGGTATTAACTTAGTTCTGAATCTCAGTATGCTGCAATCAGTAGTCTCTACTACATTACTTTTAAGGTTATGTCACACAATGCATTAGTGGGAAGTATATCCATAGTAGGAGTACAAGTTAAACTATTTGTAGGCACTAAGTTTATCTCCCCTTTGTGGAATAGTGCATAAGCTAAACTGAATGAGTAGTTGGTTTTCTAGGTGAAGTATACTGGAAATTTTGTATTTAATAAGTGAAGGAAGGAGCAACTTGGGGGCTTGAGAACTGGAAACTACAGAAGAAGATTTCTTTAATATGACCAGCAGTCTGGGTTCCAATGCTGTTCCATGAGAATGATCAGTGCTTGGTGCTGGATACAGTTGTGACACTATTCTACAAAAATAGGTGAGCAGCTACTCCCAGTTAGTAGTGGAGCAGTAGCTCAAGGCATCGAATATTGACACGTAGCATACCTTGGAAGAATTTCTTGAGTGATTTAGGGGTTAATATTTAAGCTGGTAAGTTTATAACCAGTGTTTATATGAGGAGTTTTGAATGCCATAGCAAAATCGAGAAAATGACTTAATTTATGGCATCAGTTACACCCTCAAAAAAACCTGCTCTTCCCAAAACTGTACTGACTAGGGTAGGTGGTTTACTGTTAAATAAACTAAGACGGGACAGTAGTTTCCTGGGTTAGTTACACCACCCTTAGGTAGAGGCAGCAAAAGTCTTCTTCAGTGCTCAAGCACACCTGCTGTAGAGGGACTGAAGTTAAGAAGCTTAAGGAGAGGTACAGCAATATTTTACTTTGGGTTAACAGCAAAGCAACCTGGTGTATTACCCAGGCCCATGGGGTACTTTTTATTCTAATCTAGTATGATCACTGCTGCAGTAGCTTTATGGGTTCTATCCCATTTAGGATGTATCAGTCAGCCAGCTTAGAGTTTCAGGGAACCTTCCGTGCACCCAAACTATCAGTCAGCTTGAGCTGAGCTGATTAAAAAGACAGGTTTGGGAGCCAAGTCTTTTGGAGCTTTCTTTTCACGAAAAGTGTGCTCCTTAGAGGCTTTTGAGTATTGACGGTCAGCTTGTGCTGTTCCTTTGCTGGACAGATAAGTTTGCTTTCAGGATCAGCCTTGCATTAAAAAAAAAAAAAGTTTATTAATACTTTCTTATTCAGGAAAGTTATTTTAAAGCACAGTGGATATAAAAAGTTTATTCACTCCTGTTAAAATGCCAGATTTTTGTGATATAAACAAATGAGACTACAGTAAATCATGTCAAAACTTTCCCCACCTGTAATGTGACCTATAACCTGTATAATTCAATTGCAAAACATATCTGATAGGGGAAGAAATATAAAAAATAAAAAGTGTGCAATATGCTGGTTGCATAAATGTGCACATCCTTAAACTAATACTTTGTTGTGTGTGCACACCCTTAAACTAATACTTTGTTGAAGCACCTTTTGATTTAATTACAGCATTCAGTCTTCTTGGCTAGGAGTCTATCAGCATGGCACATCTTGACTTGGCAATATTCGCCTACTCTTTCTTGCAAAAGCACTCCAAATCTGTAAGATTGTGAAGGCATCTTTTGTGCGAGCCCTCTTCAGCTCACCCCACAGATTTTCTTTGTGATTTAGGTCTGTGCTCTGGCTGGGCCATTCCAACACTTTTTTCTTCTGGTGAAGCCATTTTTTTGTTGATTCGGATGTATACTTGGGGTCATTGTCGTGTTGAAAGGTGAAATTCCTCTGCATCTTCAGCTTTCTAGCAGGCACCTGAACGTTTTGGGCCAAAAGTGATTGGTATTTGGAACTGTTCATAATTCCCTCCACCTTGACTAAAACCCCAGTTCCAGCTGAAGAAAAGCAACCCCAAAGCATGATACTGCTACCACCTTGCTTCACCGTGGGGATGGTATTCTTTCAATGATGAGAAGTGTTGTTTTTGTGCCAAACGTACCTTTTGGAATTGTGGCCAAAAAGTTCAACCTTGGTCTCATCAGACCATAACACATTTTCCCTCATGCCTTTGGGAGACTTGATGTTTTGTTTTGCAAATTTTAGCCGGGCCTGGATGTTCTGTGTAAAAAAAAAGGCTTCCGTCTTGCAGCCATACCCCATAGTCCAGACATATGGAGAATACAGGAGAGTGTTGTCACATGTAGTACACAATCAGAACTTGCCAGAAATTCCTGCAGCTCCTTCAGTGTTGCTGTAGGTGTCTTGGCAGCCTCCCTGACCAGTTTTCGTCTTCTCTTTTCATCAATTTTGGAGGGGCATCCAGTTCTTTGCAACATCACTGTTGTCCCATATTTTCTCCACTTTTTGATGATTGTCTTCACTGTGTTCCATGGTATGTCCAATACTGTGGAAATTTTTTTGTACCCTTCGCCTGACTGATACCTTTCAACAATGAGATCCTTGAGATGCTTTGTAAGCTCTCTGTGAACCATGGCTGTTGCTGTAGCAGGCAACTGTGTAAATGTCAGGAAACTCCTACTAGGACAGCTGAACTTTATTTGGGGTTAATCAGAGTCACTTTAATTGATGGCAGGTGTGTACCCAAGAAGACTGAATGCTGTAATTAAATCAAAAGGTGCTTCAACAAAGTATTAGTTTAAGGGTCTGCACACTTGTGCAACCAGCATATTGTACGTTTTTTATTTTTTTATATTTTTCCCCCAACAGATTTGTTTGTTTTTCAATTGAATTGCACAGGTTATAGGTCACATTAAAGATGGGAAAAGTTTTGAAATTATTTATTGTGGTCTCTTTTATATCACAAAAACCTGGCACTTTAACAGTGGTGTGTAAACTTTTTATATCCTCTGTAAGAGTTTGTATTTTAATGAACTGTTACTGCACTGTATTGTACTTTTAAACAAGAACACTCTTTTTTTTTCCTTCCAGTTTAAAAGTTAAAGTAATTGAAAACTATATTTTCCTGTAGAGAAATTGTTTAATTTTAGTTTTTGGGGCTGGTACAGGGTATAAAGAGCTTTTTCTGTATTTTCTGTGTGAAAAAGTGATATGTAAAGACTGGCTTTTGCTGCCTGATTTCCCAGGAAGGAGGCACCATTTTTGGTTTGACCATGGAACAAACTGCCAGTCCCACAGTCAGTCCTTCTTCTAGCCACTAAAAGACAAAGTTAAGAAAAAAGTCTTTGCCACCACAGCAAGCTAGCAAGTTTCCATTTGTTGTACCTCAGACCACTCATCTTTTACCCCAGATCTCTCTGGTGTAGCACCTACAGCCACCAAGGTCCAGGAGTGAAGGATCACCTTAGTGGGAATAACAGAACCACGCTCGTCACGTCTGAGACAGGGAACAGGGGACGCCTCCTTGTTTGACTGAATGATGTGCCCATCCTTGGGAAATCTACTGCTGCCATTAATAAAACTACTGGCCCAATTTTTTTTCTGTTAAAATGAAAAAGAAAACTAAACCTGTATCTACTCCTTCTCATATTTCCTTCAACAGCAGTTTACTGGGTCTGGCTCAGGGTGTAATTCAGACTATTTATTTTTTTTATAAAGTAGTTTGTGGTTAAAAAAGAGGGATACCTCTTTTTTAAAGAGATTCAAGATTATGATCCTGAGCAGGAAGATGAAGGGACAGCTACAAGGCTTACGCCTCAGATTTTTTTATTCAGAATCAGGGGAGAGCTTAGATTCTGATTCTTCTTGCGGGGGGTTCTCTTTCTCTGAGACTATTTCCAGAATGTGTTCCTCAGAAATTACTATGAGCTATTACAGAAGTAATTTCCAGAACCTTCAAGCATTCCTGTCAGCTTTGGAGAATGTGTGTGTGTGCTCGCGCACACATGCATTACTGTCTGAAATTTTCCTTATAGTCTGCCAGTTGCCTCTGGAAAGGCAGGTAGTGTAGAATTCCTCAGTCTTAAGTTTTCATGCACTCTTCCTAAACCTAACCCAGCAGCCCTAGCTTTAGTTAATCGTACTGCTGCTAAGCATTTGGTTAATTCCAATCCACCTCTTTCTTGACAAGGATGGGAAGATGACCGATAAGCTTGGGGGAAAAGTGTATGCTTTTACAACTTTGATTTATAGAAAGTTGAATTGTCAGGCTCATATGTTATTTTTTTCTGAATAATTATGAAAGTATGAGGAATGTTTTGTCTGCACACTCTTCTTGTGAGGAAAAGTTTGCTTTAAAGTGTTCCTTCAATTGTACAAGTTATTACTCATTGTTTTTGGTATGTGTATATGACTCAGTTGATACTTCCTCCAGGGCTATGTTGGCTGGTACTGCTTTGAGGAGGTTTGCCTGGTTGTTTTCTCAGAACCGCCCAGATAATAAAAATGAGATTTTCAATTCTTTGGACAGAGATTTAATTTTTGGTCCCTATGATGCAGAGGTGATCAAAAAGTGTGATGAAAGGGGTAAGTTGATTCAAGGAACATCTAAGATTTTTCAGCCCTCCTTTTCCAGATTTTCAAAGGGATTCTTAAACCCTTCATTCAATTTTGGCAAAAACAGTCTGAACAAACTGGAGGTAAACAGATGTTTATGAAGAAATGGCAAGGTGGTTCCAAAAGGAATCCTGGAACTTCCCAAAACCAAAGACAGTCCAACAAGTCAGATTGACTATTTAAGGGACTCTGCCCCTCTCCCCTGGGGAGCCCCATTTACCTTCCAGGAAGTCTGAATCTCCATTTCTCTTTTTGGCAACAGATAGTTTGACATATGGGTCCTAAAGATCATCTTTCAAGTGTACACATGGCAGTGGGTGGCATTTCCTCCTTTCCAGGAGAGAATTCCTCATCCACCAGACCAGCCTTTTTTATTTCCACATTTTCTTCATCACATGCTTTCCCTGGGAGTGATAGAACCAATCCCTCCTTCCCAGATGTTTTTTTTCCCCCAAGGATGTTTTTAGTGCCAAAGAAAGATAATGCTTGGAGACCATTTTCTGGATCTTTCTTTCTTAAACCAGTTTGTGATATTGCCCAAATTCCAAATGACGTCACTTTACAACCTGTTTCTTCTTCTTCTTCCTTACTCAAGTTTCCTGGTAACACTTGATTTAAATGATGCTTATCACACATCCCTATTCATCCAGACTTCAGACATTTCTTAAGATTTTGCAAGTCTGGATCACATTATCAGTTATAAATCATTGTAAGGTACAGGGTATCCACATTTTTCTATATTTAGACAGCTTATTATCTTTCCAGAGTCTTTTTCAAAGTTTTAGGACTCTCTCGCGTGGGTGAGAGATTTCGTACCCAAGCTGGGATTCTAAGAGAACATTCAAAAGTTTTTTTGACTTCATCACATAGGATTGTGTTCCTGGGGTGTTAGACAGATACTTCAGTTCAAACAGCTTTTCTTCCACAGGAAAAAAAACAAATCTAGCTCTAAGGTTTTCTACACAGATTAGTGTCACTATGAGGGAGTACCCAAGGATTTTGGTTCTCATGGCATCCATGACTCATAATAGCCCTGCCAAGACTCCACATGAAAAAGATACAGTGGTATCTGTAGTCTGTTTGGTCCCATCAACAATATCCTTTGTTTTTTCAAGTATCAATGCTGGGGTTTGTCAGGAGTGAAATCACTTGGTCTAAACATCATATGTCCTTGTATCTGGGTCTCATTTTCTCCCTCCCTATTCCAAAGCTATAGATAAAAAAAAAACAGCAGAACAACCACGACTTTGGTAACTTTATTAAAATACATAAAGGGATGAGCACTTTTGCATATTGCTATGCTTCATCAGATCACAGTACTAAGCAAAATACAACATATTTATAGCCAAAAACAGCCTATCAAAAGGGTAAGCAATTAACAGGGGGTGTGTTAAGCCAAGTTTCATTCATCTTGTTTTAAGCCTCCACCCTTGTAGGACAGACTTAATGCTGACACTAGCTTAATCCATCTGACTACATGATAGCTATCATGATAACATCACCCAAACAACAAGTGACATGGGATAGATTGGTGGGATCCTTTCCTTGTGGCCATTGTTCATCATATAAATTTATGTTTAAGTCTAAACAATTTTCCAGTAGGAACACTAGTAAGGTTCATGAAATTAAATTCTTTGCAAATTGTGGTACCGACTGGTTAATATATCTAGCTACTTGTACATGCTCAGCATTTTATGTTGGTCAAACATCACGCCCATTACGTATCAGAATGTGTGAGCATCCGAGTGACATTCGGAACAAGAAAATAACTAGTGCCTTATACAAACATACATTGACCCATGGCTCCGCTAGATTTAGCTTTATGATTATAGACAAAATCCAGTGAGACCGAACAAACAAGCTAGGATGGCATGCTATGCTTGATAAAAAAGAGAAAAGCTGGATCATTAAACTGGGTGGATTATTTCCATCTGGTCTTAATGATCATTTGTAACTGATGATGATTGGTTCGTTGTATTAATTAATGGAGTATTTAATTATATATGGGTTGTGCTTTGTGTCTTGTAACCATCACTGAAGAAGGCTGTATTGCCGAAACCAGTATGATATTGGTGCTGCCATATTAAAAGTTTATTGTTTCCACTCTTCTTGGTGATGGCTGTGTTTTTTGGATTGAGCTCTGAATTTTGGCCGTGGACACCAGACATACTTGTGAGAGCTGCATTTTATGTCAAAACTGTGGTAGACCAGCTGAGCAATACAAGGGCAGACCCTCATGAAAGGAAGGTGATCTTCCAAGCTTTTGATCCATGTGTGGGGAGTTTCTCAAGTAGTTCTATTTACCTCCTCTCTGTGCAATCAGCTGGCAAGATTCTGCTCCAGGACTTCATGCAAGAATGTCTGGCAGACAGATGCCTTTTCTTTAATGTTCCTGTATGCTTTTCTACCCTTTCAGCTGATGTTCAGGGTACTTCTGAAGATTCAGAAAGAATCCCACAAGATCATTGTGGTGACTCCCTTTTGGCAGAGGCAACCATGATTCTTCCTTCTTTTGGAAATGACCAGGGGCAATAGCTGAAAGCTTCTTCACATACTGAATCTACTTACACAAGAACAGGGTGTTGTATACACCCTGACCCCAATCAACTTCAGATGACTGCCTGGATAATAGGGTCTTAATTTCCTTTAGGCACCTGTTTACTGAGGATGTGCAGCAGATACTAATGGACGCAAGAAAGTCTACTACTAAAAAAAAATCATATGTTAGTAAATGGAAAGGGTTTTCTAGTTGATGCCAGCAACATAACCTGCACCCATTCAGGGCTTGTTTTTCTCTAGTTTTACTATATTTGTGAGAGTTAATATTCTATAACCTTTCTTACTCCTCCATCAAGGACAACCCTTAAGGGGCACTTTAATTGAAGATGTTGAAAAGTTTAGCTAGGTGATGCATTAAGCTTACTGATAAGCTGAAATGTATGTTGTCTGAAAGCATGAAGATGTCATTTTTTTTTTGGTTTGAGTGGCAAGTAAGATTTGTTTTTTTATTGGGGTGTCTGATACAGGGGTATAGTAGGTGGATTGAAATTAGGCCAAATTTACTAGCCAAGATGTTAATTATGGATTGTGTGTTACTGAGGGTAGTGCCAGAGTGTGGAAGGATATTATAGTGCTAGAGTGTGGAAGAGTATTACTGGGGATTTTACAGAAACTTAGGGAGCCTTGGTGCTTATAGTATTCTCGAGTTCCTTGAAGATTTGAGTTAATTTTGTTTTACAGGTTAGGGGTAGAAAGATTTATTTAAGGCTGTGAAGTTACATTTTGTTAGATAATTTGCTGATTCCAGTATCCTGAAAGTTTGATGTAGTTATTGGTTTGAATATGACTGAAGGGGACAGATTTATGTATACAGGGATTTAATAGATTATAAAAAATTCCTTGGTTAGGGCTGGATTGTCATTGTTCAAGGATTGTGAGTGAATGGCCCATTTATGTTTTTCAGAAAATTACTACATTTTATTGGTTGGTTGGTTTTGTTGAAGTCCCTGAAAGTGGGTGGATGATTGGGACTAGAGAGACTGGTCTTGGGATAGAAAATGATGGCTAAAATTTGGTCTGGCTTAACTATGGAAAGGAATACTTATGGGTTGAGTAGAAGACAAGGATGTTAAGATGAAGTCTAGGAAGTCTGGGGCTGTAGTATTGAGAGTAAATATTTGGTAGAGTCATTTTGACTTATGAAAGGTAACTTCTGCACATTCTAAACTTTGGGAAAGAATTGCGGGAAACCACATTCAGCAAGCTTAAAACATTTTTTTCAGGGGCTAAGCCTCCTGCAGTGTCCATTTGGGGAGAACCTCCCACTTTAATACTGTTGCACAACAGTAAAAGACTGAGTCTGTTTCGCTGAATGTGGGTTTTCAATTAAACCATTTTGGGGATTTGGGACTTATAGAAATTAAACCTTCACAGAATTGTCACATTCCACTTTTTAGCAGAGGATCTGGTACTGATGTTGTCAAGAAAGGTCTGGGCATAATGGTTGCTGGATTTGTAGGTGGAAGTGTTGATACCTGAGTAACTGAAGTCTTTTAATAGAAAATTGCTTGGTTTGGCATCCAGCAGGAGGAACACATTTTAGGTATTTTTTGTTTCTTCAGGTACATAAAAGGGAACCTTAGACGACTGATAAAATCAACATTTTGTTTTATTGAGAGTCATTTGCACCTGTAGGAAATCAAGGCTGGGTTAATTTGGGATGACGCATGTTGGTAGGCGATCTCTAATAAATATGGAAATGCCCCCAGTGCTACTAGTTGTTCTGAGCAAGAGATAAGTGATGAATCCTAGAATAGAAGGAACCAAGTTTCTTAGGAATACAGATGTATGTTGTCCAGGTAAGAGTAATTTTCCAAGTAAGGCATTTTGCCTCCAAGGCGGCTTGTGTTGAGCAGAACCATCCTGATGCTTGACAGATTGGAATTTGTCAGGTTTGGATACATAGAAATTTCATTTTACCTAAAAAGGCATGAAATGGGTGGAAATTCTTTCCAGTATGCAAAAGTCATCAAAAGACAGGTACAGCACATCCCTGGCAAAGCAGGATGGCATAGCTTCCATGTTGTCCTAGGCTGTTAAAAACTAGATCCTCCTACACTGGCACCAATGCATAGCCATTCATTAAAACCAGTAATGGATGACCTGTATTTGGGTAGCATTCTAGTCAAGGATGGAATACTACTCAGCACAAGAGCATTCTCTTCCTTAAGAGTATAAGATGCAAGTTTAACCTTGCCTTTTATTATCTTCTCCAAGGTGGGCCTCCTCTCATTGTTCATCCCAACATGAACAATAACAAGATCATACTCATATTTTGGATGCTTCAGGACCTAGATGTCCATGGTGGCCTCCCTAATCCTTACACCTAAGAGGCAACTGACAATCACCCAGTCATTTTCCATTCTGGTGAGTTTGAAAGACTGTATGCCTATCAGTGGAGTCCCTAATAACTAGAATATTTCTGCTATTATTGTTGGTTAATTGTAGATTATATCTACTTTAACTGCACTACCCTTTTTAGACTTAGTGATTCTTTGTATCATTACATGCCTGTCTGGTGGTAGTAAGCACACATCTTGATGTAACTCAGTGGTTGGGTTGCCTTACAGTGCATCTGGGAGGACTTCAGTAGTATTTTTTTCACTACCTCTGGATTTGTGGGTTTGTGCTTGCTGATAATATCTGAGAGAAATGTAAATGCATCTGTTGCAGGTTGATTTAGGTTGATTTTTTTAACAGAATTAATAGTAAAGGACAAGTGAAGTGGTGATAATAGAAGGTTAGCCACTTAGGCTGAATTGGGTATAGCAGTGGACTGTAGACAGGCTGATTGTTCAAATGTTGTAGATAATTCAGCAAGGACAAATCTATTAGAAGAGGTCTTTCCTCCACAACAGACCTTGGCTCCCGTACCTTCTTGTTTGCTTCTGGTTCCTATCCTGTTTTCTAAGATTACAGCATAGCGTTTAGAAGCTTTTTACTTGATTCAGCACTGCTTTGCACATCTTTGAATGTGTTGAGTGTATTGTGCATGGAGTGGGGAGAGTGAATGTGCATCTTTTAAAACATCCAACTACAAGAGTAAGGGTTGTTATATTAATTGCAAATGTATAAAGCAGTTTAATTGAGTTTTTACTTCAAAGTCAAAGGAGACCTGTTTTGAATAGTGTACTGTTGTATGCTATGACTTCCGTTTTAAGAACATTTTACATTCTCTAGTTAGGTGTGTTATACAACTTCTGTAGACAGTTTATAGCTCTTGGGTCTCTGCAGGGTACTTTTTTGAGCTTTGTCTTTTACTTGCTATTTTAAATATATATCCATATGAGGCATGAATTGAAGTTAAATTTTATTAACGCCATAGCTGTTTCACAGTTGTTTAATCTGACAGCATCAATCCAAAGTGGTTTCTGTGATTATTGATTTTGATATTTTTGATTAAAATTGTTTGTTACTGACAATGTTTGGATTCATTAAATGAGTATGCCATCAATGATATGTGGAAACAAGTGTTTTGCTCAGTACATTAAATGTTACGTGTGTGTGTGTATACATATATGCATACATATATATGCATGTGTGCATATATAGGTATGCATTCATACACACATAACATGGTAACATTGGGGACTTATTTTTCTCATGCTAAAAGTGGGATCATTTGCTTAGTGTTGATAGTAAATCTAGACTTGCTGAGGGTGAATGCACATCCTGGAAAACTGATGTTAAATGTATTACTGACTGGGCTGGTTAGGTAAATAATAGTGGGCAATATGCAAATGGAACACATTTAAGAAAGGAAGCACCTTCTGCTAGCAAAGATCTCTCCACTCCTGTTGAACTTGATACTACAGACGACATCTTTATAATTCAGGATACAAGTATATAGCAGTCTGAGGATTCACAACAGTTAAGAGAAAAATTAATAAAAGAATAAAGAAATGGAAAAGATCAGAAAAATAACTGTGAGGAAACGTAAATTAATGTATATAAAGTTTAGCAAAAATACACAGTTTTGATATGCAATACCAGACTACAAAAAATAGCATTGCTCAGTCAAAAAGCATTTAATCTACAGTAAATGGCATTATTGTTCCAATAGACACAGTAGAAAAAAAGAGTCAAGGAACATGCTAAAAGAAGAAATCTAAGTTGAATATGCAAGGATTAAAAAACAGTATGTTAAGAAAATGAGAGACTGTGCAAGTAAATAGACAACTAGATGAAAACTGTATGCTTACAAAAGAAATAGATTATGAAAACAGTAAATTAATAAGACTAAAATGGACAAAAACTATTCCTTTGTAATAATTGAAAAGAGTGGACATTTCTGAATTAGAGATGGATGATTCCTTATTAAAAGCCAGAAATTATGTACTAGTAATTGGCATTTCATTTATTAAAGGAACTAATGCTCACATTTGCAGAGAGGGTAACATGTGTCAAATAGTTTTATACTTACCAGAAACAAAAGCAGGGGATGTCATATTTAAAGATTTACTGACTTTTAATAGGGAACTTGCTGCTGTCTTGGATAACATAGCTTATACAAGTGATAAGACTGTTTTTGCACAAATCACATATATATAGAGAGGAGAGTTGGGTCATTGTGAGTAATAAAATTTTTGGATAAAAATCTATATGAAAAAATGTCCCAGTTTAAAAAGTAGGAATGTATAAAACATCAAAGCCTAATGTTGGGCTCGTATATTTAGAAAGTATGGAGTCCACTTGTCGAAACAAAGGAAGCAAAATTTTGGAGCGGCTATATTACATTTAGGTGACTCAGTATAGGTTTTTCAGCAGATGAGAAACATAACAGTTCACCGATGGCAAAATATGCGATAGCTACGTTAGTTAATGCAAGGCGATTCAGAAATGTATTTTATTGAAAAAAATTCTCTGCTTATGTCACATTAATATTGCTATTGTTTGTGAAATGGCTAAAGCATAACAATTGGAAACCAGTTCTGCTGAGTATAGATACATTTACTGTAACAGACATTTTAACAAAAATCAGGTGGAGATATTCTAATAGGAATTAAAGATTGTTGTGAAGTTTGTGCTTCTAACATCTATGAAGATAGCACAAGTAATATAGACTGTGTAATTATGACAATAACCACAACCCTGAAGCAGATTACAGTTGGAGTGTATAGACAATCAAAGACAGAAGATGATTAATTAGAGAAATTCATACATTTCTTGCAAGAAACACAGGAAGGAAAACTCTGATTGCTGGGGATTTGAATTTGCCAGAGACAGACTGGGATAATACTGATTCTACAACATTCGTAAGAAAAATGTTTACAGCTTATATACATGACTAGTAGTTATTGCAGCCTGTAAAACCTACCAGGGAACAGAATGTGCTGGTTGTTTGTCGTAAAGGCGATGACAGTTCATGTCAAGTTTTACCACCTTTAATGTGTGGGTTAATATAGCAATAACCCACGCCTGGGTGTGGGTAATGCAGGATTTACCCACGGTTGGCGTGGTTTGGTCCCGAGGGCGAAGCCCGAGGGACCAAACAAAGACAACGGTGGGTAAATCCCGCATTACCCACACCCAGAAGTGGGTTATTGCTATTATACTATGACATTATTTAAGAAAAGAAATAATTACTTTTCTTAAATAATGGCATTGTATAATGCCTCTTTGCTGCCCTTCCGCAGCTGGCTGGTATCCGCGGCAGTTCTGATGTACTGCGCATGCCTACGCAGTACATCAGAGCTGTGGCCAAAAGCAACGGAGAAAGCAAGATCTCCATTGTCTTTTACTGTTTCGCTATGTTAAATGGGTTTAACATAGCGAGACAGCTTTAAAATAAGCAACGGAGATGTCCGTTGCTTATTTTAAAGCTGTCTCGCTATGTTAAACCCATTTAACATAGCGAAACAGTAAAAAGCAACGGAGATCTCGCTATGTTAAATGGGTTTAACATAGCGAGACAGCTTTAAAATAAGCAACGGAGATCTCCATTGCTTTTTACACACTGTATCGCTATGTTAAAGGAGTTTAACATAGCGAGACAGCTTTAAAAAAGCAACGGAGATCTCAGTTGCTTTTTTTAAACCTGTGTCGCTATGTTAAACTCTTTTAACATAGCATTTTAAAAGAAACTTATACTAATGGAAAAAGTCCGGGCGACCGGACCTTTTTCCATTAGTATAAGTCGATTTACAACGTGCACGCTGGCCAATCAGCGTGCACGTTTTGGAATATTAATGGGGGGTCATGGTATAATAAAGGTTAAACTACTGTGAGATAATGTTGCCAAACTGAAATCTTGACTACAAAAGATTAATAAATGGAAGCAAACCAGTTACTGTCTAAAACTAGAGTGATGCATTTAGTGGAAATATGACAGTAAGAATATGCCAGTTTTTGAAAGTGACATTATTTCAATGTAGAAAAAATGTTTAAAGTCAGGATTTAGGCAGTCAAGGTCAGAAGAATACATTTCAGTAAGAACATGGCAATTAAGATGAAAGATAAAAATGTAAGAAATGGAAGTGGTATCAAACTGTAACTTTTAAAACTGAAATAAAGTGGACATATATTAAGACATTAACAAGATCAGGACAAATTTAAGGGAAATTTATGCAAAGATATTGAACTTAATAGGAAACCATTTTATGGATGCATAAGATGTGGTAGGAGTAAATTCATGCAAATAGATATCTTGTGTATAAATTTTAAAAATGTTTTTCTCCTGCACAACAGATTCTAGATATATTTAGAAAATCTTATAAAATAATTTGGATCCACAAAGAAGAAGATAATGTGTCCAGGTAGCTTCATATACTGAAATTAAATTATTTTCGGTTGAAAAAATACTACACCAGAAACCATCATCAAGATTCAACAGATCTCCGAGTCCTACTAATCCCCTAAGATTACCATTGAATGTGACTTGGCTGTACTATCTAAAACTGAAAACATAACTTCCATGAGCCAGACAATTTACCTAGATGCCTAAACATATCCTAGTGAACCTGTCCTGCATTTGTTACCTTGTGGCCAAGGCTTAAGTTAATTTCACTGAGGGTTGAAAACAGCTTTACTGGTTCCTCTGAACAAAGGGAGCTCTACTACAAACTCTGGGATAACTATCCTAATTTGCAAGGCTGTTGATTGTATAATGGCTGACCTCTTAAAGCAAGATGTTAAAAACCTAATACAACTGGGCCACAACGATTTGGCTTTGCCAGGCGTAGATCATGTTTATTCAGCCTGGTAAAAAAAAAACTTTGAGAAGGTTGCAGTGGCCAGTTGTTCAACACAACATATATGGATCTGGACAAGGCCTTTGACACTGTACCCCATGCTGGCTTTGTAACCAAGTTAAGAAAACTAAAGCTAGATCATTATGTGGTAAGACTGTTGGCAAACTGTTTAAAAGATGGAGCTCACACAATTAAGGTAGTAGGTGCCACTTAAGAAAGTAAGAAATGCTGAGTGTCCAAAGGGAATCAGTGATTCTCCCAGTCCATTTTGTAACCACTCTTACACCCATCCACCTTTCCCAGCATTCCTCATTTCAACATTCTTCCACTTCCTCCCATCTTTCAGAATGCTTGCCTTGAATAATTTGTCTAAGAACTTGCATTTACTGCCATAGCTCCTCCATCCCTTTTCATAACTGAACTCTTTTCCATCCTTGGGCTATGAGTCACCATTTCACTCAACATGCTTTAACTTTCATTCAGTTTTAAAAGTTAGAATTTGACCCCCATTCCCCCCCTGTGTCAACTGCCAGTTTAGTGCCACAGGGCTCAGTACTGAGACCCTCCTTTTTGGTATATACTTTTTTTTTCTGATTTCCATACCACAAACTCTGATGAATGGTTAGTCAGATTCACCTATTACTGCAAGCTGGATATTATCATTTGTTCATCTGATTATTTTATTTTATTTATATTTGTTTACTGTGGTAGTGCACTGATCTCAACTATTTGCAGGCACAGCCTAGGTGAATAGGATCACATAAGAAATGAACAATACATATTTACAGATGCAAGGACATGTTAAAAAATAGATGTATGTTATTTACAGATGCAAGAATATAACACAATATTCAGCTCAAGAAGCAGTTAATGTCAAAACATGGATGGTAAAATGGAATTATGCTTAGTAGAGCTTTATGGATAAGATGTAGCCCTAAAGTTTCTCTGCAAGATGGCAGTACATTGAGTAAAAGCTTAAATGTTAAGTTGTCAATCTCGCCTTCATTCTTGCTGGATGGGTTCGGAACCGATCCTCGGCTCCGACTCGGCACTAGCTTTAGCTCGAGAACTCCTTTTACCAGCTCGAGGCAACCCTATATCCCATGATGCAAGGCGGAACTACCCCAGATCTCGTTTGCCGCTTAGCGAAAGAGGTCTCCTTTGCCAGCTGAGGTAAGTTTTTCTTGTTAAATAAGAAAAAAGTTAGTTAGGGGTTTAATTTCCCTTCAGTGTCAGGTTAGCCTGTATTTAGTACAGCCCACCCTATTCCCTTCCTTTTTTAAACTTTTAATATAGTTTTTCAGTGAAAGTTTTAGTCAGGCCTAGTTCCCCAAGTTATTCCCTTCCTGTGTGTCTGTGTAGGGATTAAGTTGTGTGTTTGTGGGGACTGTGTGTGTATATCCTGTTAGGATGTCTAAGGAAGGCAAGGTCTCAGGCTTCAAGAAGTGTGACCAGTGCTGTCAGAAAATGTCCCTGACAGACGGTCACACTTCTTGTGTGTATTGCCTGGGGCCTTTGCACCTGCAGGACTCCTGTGGCTTGAGTCATGCCTTTAGCCAGCGAGTCCTGCAGGAAAGGAGGAACAAACTGATCCTCCGAGGTTTGTTGAAACCTGAAGGTTCTCCTCCTAAGCAAGGGGCAGGAAAACCTCTTAAGCCACCGAAGGCTCAGGCTACAGTGTCTAAGCCTCCTTCGGTGGCTCCGCCCGCTGGAGCCGATATCGCCCGCTGGAACCGATGCTTCTTCTGCCAGAGTAGTGGGTTCGGTGCCGGCCGGCTCCGATACCCTGACTACTGTTGCTTTGTCGGCTCCGGCTGGAGCCGACACTTTATCAGCATCGGAGCCGAGATCCTCGGCTCCATCTGGGGTTCAAGGGACTTCGCCCGATGGCCCCGACCCGCAAGAGACCCCGGTCCCCTTCG
Source organism: Protopterus annectens (assembly GCF_019279795.1). Taxonomy (NCBI): domain Eukaryota; kingdom Metazoa; phylum Chordata; order Ceratodontiformes; family Protopteridae; genus Protopterus; species Protopterus annectens. The sequence continues at coordinate 1,744,946,188 of NC_056728.1, forward strand.
ATACAAAGTATGCACTCGGCTCCGGGGTCTCCTCTATGGACCGAGCGGAGCCATCGGAGCCGATCTTCGAGATCTTCCAGGCTGTCTGACCACGATTTGGAGAGGGTGGTAAGCAGGCTGTTGAAGTCTCAGGCACTGGCCCAAATGCTCCATAGCCCGTCTCAACAGACTTCAGCTACAGCCCCAATTTTTGAGATTCCTCCTCCGACTCCACTCCAGAGTTCGGAGCCGGAGCTTCTTGGGACAGCGACTGTTTCGATGCCGGAGCCGATACATCCTTCGGCTCCGTCATCCTCGGCTCCGATCTCCTCCTTGAGACTTTCCTTGGAGGGATCCGGTCGTCGGGTTTCCACTGTCGGCTCCGAGGGGGCTAGTGGCATCGGACCCTTGTCCGACCCCGCTCTCCCTCTCGGAGCTTCGGCTTTGGTAAGCTCGGCCGACATCTGCCTCGGAGCCTTCTCTCCTTGGAGCCGACCATTCCTGTTTCTTCGAGCGGGTGTGTTCAGGTCTCCCGGGAGAGGAGCCTTTGAGGTGATGAGGAGTGTCCTGGCCTCTGAGCCTGGTCAACGGTCTATCCCTCTAGCTCCTCCCTCATCAGTGCCTGCAGAAACCTCTTGCCAGCCTCTTGCTCTCAGGCCCAGGGATCCATCGCCCCAGGTTTCCCCACTGGGAATTTCCTCCTCTTCCGAGGTTTCTCCTGACCCTGCAGGTGAACCCCTCGGAAGAGGACGGTAAGAGGAAACACACAGACTCCCCTGAGTCTACTACATCTGATACCGACTTAGATGAGTCGGAGGGTTCCCCACGGTCCCCTCTGAGGACGCCTCATTTTCAGACATCCTTGAGCTCCTCAAACAGAGGGGAATTGGCCTCCATTGACCCCTCCGAGGATGAGTCGGTATACCTGGAGGCTTTTGGATCCCGACCTCCACCTCCTGGTGTCTCCGCCTTCACCCACTCATGCAGGTAGTGGCTCGGAAGGCGTGGGCGGCTCCAGATTCCGTGGAACCTGTCCCCAGGAGACCATCCAAATTCATCACGGCCCCTTCGGACAAACAGTTCCTGTCCAAAGGTGTCTCTGTGGATGCTATGGTGGTGGCGGGCGGCACTAAGAAGGAACTGGCGGATCCTTCAGTACCTGTCCATCCTCCTAATAAGGATTCTAGGACCATGGACAGGTATGGAAAGCGGATGTTTTCTTCAGCGACCTTTGCAATGCTCGCTGAATTACCTTTGTCACTTCACCAGGCTTCAACGAGATATTCTCAAGGAACTGGGGGAAGTAGTCCAGGATCCTTCAGCTGCTGGGGCTCAGGAAAAGATTGCCTCTCAGCTAGCTATCCTGAATTCGATATCTAACTCCTCCATGCGGCTCATATCTTATGCAGCCGATGGAGCGAGCAGGGCCGCAGGCACAGGTGTTGCTCTTAGACGCCAAGCCTGGATGCAGCTGTGTAATTTTGCGGACCCTTTAAGGCCCCTTCACCAACACCCCTTTGACGGTTCGGCTTTGTTCGGACCTCAGGTGAAGGATACTTTGACCAGATGTGAACAAGACGGTAAAACTCTTTCTGCCGTTGGAGTCCAGTTTTCCACTCCTTCTAGACCATATCCCAAGGGTCAGAAGGGGGGAAGATGTGGTTCCGTAAAGCCCAAGGAGCTACACCGGACACACGTGGTCAGTTTACCCCTAGAGGCAGAGGGGGTAACAATAATAGACGCCCTAGAGGCAGGGGGGGTCCTCAGAACCAGGGCAACAGGGAGCCTCTTCCTGAGAAGCCCTTTCAGCATCCCTGAGGTGTTGCCCGACTGTCCACCCTTGGAGGCAGTCGGGGGAAGGATTTCGCTGTACCCAGTAGCCTGGCAATCCCTATCACAAGAGAAGTGGGTACAGTCGATTATATCCGAGGGTTACAAAATCCCTTCGAAGGTTTCCTGCACTCTACAATCCCTTCCAGACATCTCACCCGGTCAAAGGGATTTGGCAAAACAGGAAGTTTTAAAACTCCTGGGAAAAAGAGCCATCCAAACAGTGCCAGCAGACCAAGTAGGATCCGCTTCTACTCAAGATTCTTTTGGTCCCCAAAAGGACGGAGATTGGAGACCAATACTAGACCTAAGCAGACTAAACAAGTCTGTCAAAAGGCAAGATTCGGATGGTCACGCTGCCATCCATTCTGCCCTTTCTGGCCAAGGACAACTCCCTGTGCTCGATAGACCTTCAGGATGCGTACTATCACATAAAGATTCACAGACGCCCAGAAGGTTTCTCCGCTGGCTGGGAGCCAGTCATTACCAATTCAGAGCACTGCCCTTTGGCCTCACTTCAGCCCCCAGAGTGTTCACCAAATGCATGGCGGTGGTCACAGCTCACCTGAGACGCCGAGGATGCCAAGTGTTTCCTTATTTGGACGACTGGCTCCTCTCCGCCACCTCCAGGGATCAGCTTCTTCGGTCCAGAGATTACACCTTACAGCTTTGCAAGAGTCTAGGAATTTCGTTGAATTTCGTAAAATCCTCTCTGCTGCCTTGCCAATCTATCACCTTTATAGGCAGAGTTAAATACCGTCAAAATGTTAGCCAGACTAACAAATCAAAGGATTCTGGACATCCAGAAATTTGTTCAGCTTCTGTTACAAAGCAACAAGGTCAAAGCCAGGTTTGTCTTGAAGGTTCTAGGCCTAATGGCTGCAGCCATTGTTCTTCTTCCACTAGCTCGCTTCCACATGCGCCTCCTGCAGTGGATGTTGTTCACGCAGTGGTCGTACCACGATCTGCCCATGAGACACGAGATCTTAGTGACACAGTCTTGCAGGGCTCATCTACGATGGTGGGTATCTTCCCCTCTTCTTCAGCAGGGCCGACCATTTGTTGTCCCTCCTCCAGTTGTCACAGTCACCACGGATGCCTCTCTGATCGGGTGGGGGCATTATCAGGGCAGGATGGTCCACGGACGTGGCAACCCATAGAATACCACCTGCACATAAATGTCCTGGAGATGAGAGCAGTGCTTTTAACGCTGCAAGCCCTCACGACTTTCTTCCCACAGGGACTATTGCAGTACAGACGGACAACATGTCCGTGGTCTGGTACATCAACAAACAGGGCGGAACCAGGTCCTATCCCTTATGTCGAGAAGCTCTCAGACTTTGGCAATGGGCGATCTCTTCTCAGCGGTTTCTGATAGCAACGCATCCCGGCAGGTCCAACCTATTGGCGGACAGGCTAAGCAGATCTATTCTGATGCCTCACGAGTGGTCTCTCAATCAGTCTGTAGTGGATCAGATTTTTCTGAAGTGGGGCACCCTTGTTGCGATCTTTTCGCTACCCCTCAAAACAGCAAGTGCCCAGATTACTTCACACTATTTCCTCTTCCAGGCCAACCCTTGAGAGACTCTCTAACCCAGGATTGGCCTCGGGACTTCTTTATGCTTTTCCTCCCTTTCCATTGATTCCACAAGTCATTCAGAAAGCCACCGCTTTGAGAGCCAAATTGATCCTCATTGCTCCATATTGGCCTCGACAAATTTGGTTTCCGCTCTACATCGTCACCTTCTGGTGCAGCCCTGGCATCTGGACCCAGTTCGGATCTTTGATCCACCAGTCGGGTCAGCAGCACCGAGCCATTCATTCTCTCAACCTCACTGCTTGGTTGCTCCACTTCCTTCCTAGCCAGGCTACCAATGATTTCTGACTCAGTCAGAGACATTTTAGTGTCTTCTTTAAAGTCGTCCACTAGAACTGTTTATGCTAGCAAGTGGCGACGTTTTTCTATTTGGGCAAACGCCAGAAATATTGATCCCTTCACCGCTCCTATACATTCTGTTTTGGATTTCCTGGTGGAGGTTTTTCATTCAGGTTCGTCATCATCTACAGTCAAAGTACAAATGGCTGCTATTTCCAAATTTCATGTTGGCTTGCAGGACAATAACATCATGTCTCATAGGTTATGCAAAGCCTTTTGAGAGGAGTTTTTCTCCTAAAACCGCCTGTGAAACATCCTCCTCCGCAATGGGATCTGAACTTAATGTTGGCATCCCTAATTCTACCTCCTTTCGAACCGTCTGCTACGTGTTCTTTAAAGTTGTTGACATGGAAAACTATATTTTTGCTGGCTGTTACTTCTGCAAGAAGAGTTTCTGAGATTCAGGCCCTCTGTATTCGTTCACCTTATCTGGTGTTTCATAAGGATAGGGTTTCAGGACTAACCCTTCCTTTCTTCCCAAGGTTGTATCTCAAGCCAATATTAACCAATCTATTGATCTACCAGTTTTCTTTCCTAACTATTCTGACAGAGCGGAACAGAAGCTGCATTTTGGATGTTCATCGTCAGCTCAGGTACTACTTACATAGGACTAAACAACTTAGAAAATCAGACCAATTGTTTGTCTCCTATGCAGGAAGCAGGTTGGGTCTTCCAGTATCTAAAGTGACCTTATCTCGATGGTTGACTTCCACCATTTCCTATGTGTACTCTCTAAGGCAAACAACTATCTTCTAAGCCAAAAGCTCATTCGACCAGGAGTCTATCCACTTCTGTAGCCTTTCAGGATAGACTTCCCATTGACACTATTTGTGCAGCAGCTACTTGGGCCACGCCTCATACTTTTGTGTCTCATTACAAGTTGGATTTGGCCTCCAGAGATAGGGCCAGTTTTGGTTCCACTGTTCTCAAGAGTCTGTTCCATTGAGCCACCCGGGATACAGGTGCTAGGGACGGTCCCATCCAGCAAGAATGAAGGCTAGATTGACAACTTAACATTTAGAAGTTATGTACCTACCATAACGCTCCATGTTAGTTGTCTTCATCTCGCTTCTTCTTAGGCCCCACCCTTCCCCTGGCCTGGACAGATCTTGGAGAGTTCCTATTAGATTGCTTCCTCTGGAGCATTGTTATGAGGACTTCTTTTAGGAACCATGGTTCCTAATTATATTAGGATAAGTCTTTAGCAGGGTTAGTTAGCTGCTAAACGAGATCTGAGGTAGTTCCGCCTTGCATCATGGGATATAGGGTTGCCTCGAGCTGGTAAAAGGAGTTCTCGAGCTAAAGCTAGTGCCGAGTCGGAGCCGAGGATCGGCTCCGAACCCATCCAGCAAGAAGAAGGCGAGATGAAGACAACTAACATGGAACGTTATGGTAGGTACATAACTTCTAATTTTATATCTCCCAGTTTGAAAACAGAAACTGATTAGAGAAAGCAAAAAGCAGTACAAGATCCAGACATGACTTACAGTAACCTAGAGGAAAGTATAAGACTGCACATAGATCTGATTAAAATAAATGAAGCAGTGATGGAGCATATCAACTCAAATAGAAAAATGCTGGAAAAAATAGAATAAGCTTTAAACAGATATTTAGATGAGGTGATAAAACTGCAAAAATCAGAGGTTGAAATGAAGAAAAGGCTGGCCGAATAGGAGACTGTCCAAGAAGAGATGCTCCAAAAAATAGAATTGGAGGACAGAGAATGTAGGGAAAATCTGAGATTTTCTGCTGTACCAGAGAAACTGGAAGGAACAGACTGTATTAATTTTATGAAAGCATGAATAAGTAACTGAACTGGTATTTCATAGCAGGAGTTGTTAATTGAGCGAGTAAATCATGTGTATGCTCCAAACCCGGCTATGAGAGTAACATCGACTTTTAATAGTAAAGATGCAATCCTACTAGCAAAAGGAATTGATTCTGACAAAGTTGTGGCAGAAGTACGAAGTACTAAAAGTGGGAGAAGGCAGGATATTTGTGGCAAATGGTTACTCAGTGTACACTAGGCAGAAGAGTAAATTTATTCCACTATTCAGTGAATGTCAAGAAGCAAGCATGAGCTCAAACTGCTGTACCCAGCTGTCTTCAAAATATTCTTTCCTGGATGGACAAAATCATTTTTTGATGCAGTACATGATAAGGAGGAAATACAAAAGTCTGTCCAACAAAAAGTGAGCTGTGAAACAGGGGGAGATTTTACTACTAGTTTTTTTTCTGGTAATAAAGACCATAGAGACACTGTGACAGTGAAACCTTTTCCAATGTTTCAATGGAAAATGCTTGAAAGAAGGAAAAAAGCACAAAAGTTGCCTAGCAGAATTGAGAGTACGTTGGAAATAAAGCAGAGACTGGATTTGAGATATGGCTATGAACAGGAATAAAACCAGTAACTTTGAAATTGACAAATGTGGGATTACAAAGCAATAATTATATTTGTGAAACATGGCAGAACAAGAAAATCTGGAAATATTGGACTTTTTTTTACTTTGTTAACCTTGTAGGGGACTCTAAAGCTTATGCCCTACTTAATGTCATAAATGTTCAAAAAATGCTTAGGAGAGGGGAAGAGGAGGGAGAAAGTTTACTGTAAGTAGAACAGTTTATCTGAAGTAGTTTACTTAATTTGGTCTTCAACCTGTGGGTTACGAATCCGTATCAGATCCGAGCCTTTAACTTTTACTAGCATCAGCTCCAAGCTCCAAACTCCTCCACTTACCCATAATACACCTCCACTGACTTCTATCCCCAGATCTCATTTGCCACTAATTGCTTCAGCATAGTGTCTTCTGAGCTCCAACTAGTCAGTGGGTTTAAAACCTTTTGTGAGTAAACTTTTTCTAAATTTCTCAAAGTTAGTGTTAGTATAGGTCCCCTTTCTCCTCCTCTCATTGGTGCGTCGAGTGTGTGTGTTTTAGGTAGTTAAGAGTAGTTTATTCTGTGATGTAGGTAGTAGCTCCCCCCCCAGTGTATCTCTGTAGAAGAGTGTGTGTGTGTGTGTGTGTGTGTGTGTGTGTGTGTGTGTGTGTGTGTATATGTGTGTTATTTAGAAAGAACCTGTTTTTTTATTAAGATTAGCTTTCTAAAATATAGTATGGCTGAAAAGCTGGTTTTCAAGAAAGCAATCAAGTATTTTCCCATCTAGGAGAATTATAAAGATAAGACAAAACCAGACAACACTTAGTAGAAGCACATGCTATACCATGCATCTTAGCATGGATAACCTTTCTTTTAGGTTAACCAAAGTCGGTGATTGAGGTTCTCAGTTTGGGATACCTGCTCCTATTAGGATGGTAAAACTTCAAAATTTGAAGACGTACATAGTTTGCATGTTTGGATTAAGTTAATGGGTTTTAGGAGGTATTGGGGTATTTTTTATGAGGGTTTTCAATAAAACAAAAAACGTTTTGTAAGAGGTGACATAGGCTGAAATGGATATGACAAAAAAAACCTCTGTATATTAGATCAACCTATGACGCAGTGTATGCATGTAACACAAACCCTGGAACTACACACTTAAAAAAGCTGTTACACATAAAGGTGGAAATGACTTTTTAATGCAACAATAGTTTCAGTAAAGTCTTTAAAGGTCAGTGTTCTCACAGATAAATATAAAAAGAAAGAGTAGTGAACTATATTAAAAAATGTAGAGTGCAAGTAGCTGTTCTACAGGAGACTTACTTGGAAAGAACTAAACATGAATTTGATAAAGGAAGTTTTTCAACTTAATACCTGGGACAAAGAAAAAGAGGAGTACTTACATTAATTGCAAGAGGAGCTCCAATAGTGACAGAAAAGGATAAAAAAAATAATAATGGTATATTTTTAGTACTGGGGCAACAGTCAAGAAAGGATTACACTGGCATGTATTTATATTCCACCTAAAATTGCTATAAATAGAGCTTAAGAAAATTCTGGGGGAAAAAAAAATCAGCTTTCAGAAAGGAATATTACTTGTATGTAGATTTTCAAAAGTGAAGATGCGTCTGGGGGGGCAGAAGGGAAAGTATAACAAAGGAGGGTAGATTTTTGAAGAAGTTTATGAAAATATTTGACATGGATGTGAATTCAGTACTAGGAGTTCTGAGTGAATTTACATATTACTCTCCAAGATACAAAAACTGGGCTAGGCTAGACAGAATTTACATTTCATAGGAGCATGTGCATTTAATTGAAAGTCTTGATACACACCCAATAACTATTTTAGATCATGCACCAATAATAACTAAAATAAAAACACAGGACAATGAAATAAAAATGGGATTACTGGCACTTTCCCACCTATCTGTTGAAAAGAGAGGAATTTAAGGAATGGGTAGTGGACATTATTCAGGCACTATTAAAGAAGACAGAAATTTCTTCTGAAAATGTAGCTAGGGAGTGGGATAAAATTAAAGTGGAGTTTAAAAATAGGGTGGAAATAAAAAAGGGAGATATGGTTAAGAAGCAATGAATTATTTACAGGGCCTAACAAATGTTAAAGTATTGCAGAATAGGGGGAATCTCTCAGAATAAGAAGAGGAGCAACTGCAGAATACTGAACAGAAAATAAAGGATTCCCTTAATAACAGACATTAGTTTAGAAAGATTGGTGTTAAGCAACTGTTTATTGTAATAACTCTAGAGCACAGAAACTTTTAGCACAGTGACTCAGGCAACAGAAAGTAGAAAGGTCAGTCACCAAGCTTAGGGAGCTTATAACAAGGAGGATAACAAGAGATCCTGTAGAGGTATTAGAAATATTTCATAAATTCTGTGAAAGTCTGTATAAAGCAGAGAGATATGGAAATCAAGAAAAGGTACAACTGGAAATGTTTATGGAAGAATTAAATATACCAAGGTTAGAGGTAGATCTGGCTCAGTTACTAACAGGATAGGAGGAGATGAGATAAAACTGGTGATATATAACCAATTCTCAGGAAAGTCCCCAGGAATAGATAGTATTCCTTTGGAAGTTTGGAAGCTAGGAGGGAAAAAAACTGATAAAGATCTGGAGGAGGAGAAGTACCAACATCCTGGAAGAAAGTGGTGGTAGCTATAGTCTTAAAGAGGGTAAAGACCCATCAGAACCAGTTTCATGCATGCCCATTTCAATATTAAATCATGATTATTAAGTGTTTGTCTATACTGGCTAAAAGAATGGCAAAAGTGATTCCAAACTTGATAGATATGGATCAATGTGATTTTGTGGAGGGGGAGGCAAAATTTTTTTTTTTTTAAACAAATTTATTGTTTTAACATATAAGAGAAATATCATAACAATTTTATACAAATAATTAAAAATAGGTATTATTATAATATTCAACAAAACAACTAAAGTATTTACAAAGACATCCACTACAATCAGATCCATTAATTAAACTAAAATACTGTGCTATTGAAATTAGAATTTTTTTAACAAATTTTGTAAATTATCCCATACAATAAAATGTGATGTTTTTCTAGTTGTTCTCATTCTAATTGTGCTTATTTCCATATGACACATTATATTCATAACATTTTTAAATTCATTGAACGAAGGAGGTGTATCTGAAATCCAATTTCTAGTTATTATTTTCCTAGCCACTGCTAGGATAGACCATAACAAGGGAAGCTTAATCTTTTAACACATTGAGGTATAGGTGTGTTGAATAATATAAGAGACTTAGAAATAATGAAATTATCTGTAAAAAGAGCCTGCAAAAATTCATTAATTGACTTCCAGTATTCTTTCAACTTCATACAGCCATAAAACATATGAGCCCAGTCAGCATTAATTTCTACATTACATCTCTTACATAGATTATCTTTATTATTAATTTTATTCATCATCAAAGGTGTATAAAAGATCTATGTAAAATTTCCATGTATAAAGTCTCCAGACAATGGAAGATGTAGTTCTATAAGCAGATTCCAATATATATTGTTTATCTTGTTGAGTTGGTGGGTCCCCATTAATAGAGGTGAAATAATTCCAGTATGAATCTACATTGTAAAAAGTTTGTCTGATAATTTTATGTATATATGAAAGTTTACCTTTATCAGAAACTTTATGCTGTAAATTTATTATCAAGTAATCAATCAGTTTTGGAATAGATTCTTTAACTGTTATAGACATTAGATCTATTCTATCAATGAGATGTTGTCTAAAGATCTGAACCTCTAACCAGCAAGTTTCTCTTAGATCAAATTCTTGTTTTAAGAAATCTAGATTTTTAACTTTATTATCAGATATCAGCTGATACCAGTACTTTAGATTATTATCTATAACTAAATGAGTCCTTCAGAAGTAGATGACATAAGCATACCCTGAGTATAAATTATAGGGAATACAATAAAATTCCATTCCCTATACTTAGGGTGCATGAATATAAAGCTACGATAACTAATAATAATGTTTAATGGGTAACAGACCATATGTTTAGGTGTAATAGGTGAAGTACAAAATTCCTTTAGCAACCACAACATGGAGTTATTTATAATCATATTTTTATGTGTTAAGGAGATTTTCATGAAGTGCATACTAATTAGCTCCCAATAATCTTTCCATTTTGCGACATATGACCGATCTATTAATAAAGTAATAACTTTTATAATAGAAGAGATAATATATAAATTAAAGTCTGGAAAAGAAATACCCCCTTGAGACCAGCTTTTAGTATGTTTCTTTAATGCAATCCTAGGTCTATTAGGTGCCCATAAGAAATTTAACATTAGTGTATTCAGTTTCTTGATAGTTATTTTTGTAGGTGAAAGTATTATTGATTGTATTAAGTATAAAATCTTGGGAATATTATCATTTTAATAATTGTAAGTCTCTCCTCCATAGTAAAAACATATTATTCCAGGTATTAAAAAGATTTTGTATATTAAGAAAACAGGTATTATAGTTATTATATATAATAGATTTAATATCTTTAGATAGTATTATACCTAAATAAGTTATCTGACCTGAGTTGGGTACATATTTAGTAAAATCACTAATGAGAGTATTTTTTCGTGTATATATAGGTAGTATTTTAGCTTTTTCTTCATTGAATATTAAACCAGAAATACTTTTAAAATTCATCATTTTATCAAATAAAGACTGCATAGAAGAATTAGATCCTGCTGATGTAATTAGAACATCATCTGCAAAAAGTTGAATTTTTGATGTTGCATTTTCTTCTATTTCAAAACCCTCTATGTCAGTACTGTTCCTAATCAAATTAGCCCAAGGCTCCATTACTAAAGTGAATAATAGTGGAGAAAGTGGACATCCTTGCTTTGTACCTTTAAGAATGGGTATTTTCTGTGAAACATATGTTCCTACCTTAATATAAGCCAGCTGCCTTTGTATAAATGCTCAATTAAATTTACAAATGCATCAGAGAAATTTGTGCACTTCAGTAAGGTAAACAGATAGTCCCAACTTACTGAATCAAATGCTGAACCTATATCAAGACTAATAAGTGTTAAATCTTTCTTTTCCTATTTGCAAAATCAATTAATGTTAAAGTTCTTCTTATATTATCAAAAGTATTTCTATTTACAATGAAGCCCGCCTGATCTATGTCTATAATGCCGGGATAATTGTCTTCAATCTATCAGCAAAAATACTCATAAACATTTTATAATCAACATTAAGTAATGAGATGGGTCGATATGAAGAACATCTAGTTGGATCTTTATTAGGTTTTAAAATTGGTGAAATAAATGTATATTGCCAAGATGGGGGGGGTTATTAACTCAGTTTGGGCCAGAATAAAAACCTTATGTATTAATGAATATGTAGTTTTAGAAAGGATTTTATATATCTCTGGTATAATACCATCATTACCCGGTGCTTTGTTTGATTTAAGCTTATTTATTTGTGTAATAACTTCTGTATATGAAATACTCTTGTACAATAGTTTAATCTGTTGTTTATCAAGCTTTTTATTCATGTTTGTGGTTATAAACTCCTTTATTTTATCTTTAGGTTCCATGTTAATGTTGTTATGGTTAATCTTGTGAAAGTGATTTCTAAATTCATCCAGTATTTCTGGTATACTAGAAACATTCTTCTTTTTCCTTAGAGAAAAGATTTCTTTGATATGGTTTTGTTTATTCAATCTTTTTGTTTTATTTTTAAGTCTATGTAAGTATTTGGGGCTTATTGAATAAGACAAAAACTTGTATTTCTCTAAAGTTATTTTAACTTTATGAGTTAAAATTTCTTTGTATTTCTCATTTAGTTTGTTTATTTCTTCAATAACTTTCTTGTCCATAATATTTTCTTTATTATTATGTTTATAAGAGTCTAGTTTACTTTGAAT